>NC_048567.1:54836683-54881683 GCF_013265735.2 Oncorhynchus mykiss | reverse complement strand
CACGCATGTTTCATTGTTACTTGCCTTGCATAAAGGTTATTTAGCTCGTCTGGTAGGCTTGTGTCACTGGGCGCAACATAGTCTGTAGGGGAGCATTAGTGTGTATGGAGGCAGATCTACATGGACACTTCTATGTTTATATTTCCATATGGAGGTTGTCAAGAATGGCCTTTATAGAGAGGGAAACTCCAGAAAGTCAAGTTCAGAGAGAATGAAAGAGAAAGAGATAATTATAGAAAGGGGGGAGAGAAAGAGAGAGCAAGCAAGAGACTGTTTGAAAATAGAGGGAGACGGAGAGAGTGAGTTATAGAGAGGGAAAGAGAGAAAGAAAGAGAGCGAGAGAGAGTGAGTTAAAGAGAGAGAGAGCAAGAGAGAGAGAGAAAGAAAGAGATAAAGAGAGAGATGCAGAAAGACAGAGAAAGCAGCGTGGGAGGCCAAAGCACCCCTCCCAACCCCATGAGCTGTTGAATAAACATGAGACATCTCTCTCTCTATGCAGAAATGCCCTTCAGTTCTTTGTCTCTCCCACTCTCTCAGCTCTCTAAGACACCTCTGAAGCTCAGCTTAGAGCTGTTTAAAAACAACAAGGACACCATTATCTATTATTTATGACTAGCAACGCTAACGCTCTCCTGCTCTTTATGTACATGGTGCTCAGGTGTGGAATACAGAGTGGTGTATTCTGTTAAACTACATAAAGCATACCCAAGGAGAGGGAGAGGGAGGTAGTGTGGGGGTATGAGAGAGAGGCAGAGAACCAATGAGGATTCTGGAACGAAAGGGAGAGAAATGCCGTGACTTTCCTTGGTTTCCCCAAATGGCACTCACTGGGTGTGGATTGTTTTCTATTACTTTGGGTGAGTTTGTGAGTTGGGTGTATGTGTGTGTGAGTTTGTGAGTTGGGTGTATGTGTGTGTGAGTTTGTGAGTTGGGTGTATGTGTGTGTGAGTTTGTGAGTTGGGTGTATGTGTGTGTGAGTTTGTGAGTTGGGTGTATGTGTGTGTGAGTTTGTGAGTTGGGTGTATGTGTGTGTGAGTTTGTGAGTTGGGTGTATGTGTGTGTGAGTTTGTGAGTTGGGTGTACTGTATGTGTGTGTGAGTTTGTGAGTTGGGTGTATGTGTGTGTGAGTTTGTGAGTTGGGTGTATGTGTGTGTGAGTTTGTGAGTTGGGTGTATGTGTGTGTGAGTTTGTGAGTTGGGTGTATGTGTGTGTGAGTTTGTGAGTTGGGTGTATGTGTGTGTGAGTTTGTGAGTTGGGTGTATGTGTGTGTGAGTTTGTGAGTTGGGTGTATGTGTGTGTGAGTTTGTGAGTTGGGTGTATGTGTGTGTGAGTTTGTGAGTTGGGTGTATGTGTGTGTGAGTTTGTGAGTTGGGTGTATGTGTGTGTGAGTTTGTGAGTTGGGTGTATGTGTGTGTGAGTTTGTGAGTTGGGTGTATGTGTGTGTGAGTTTGTGAGTTGGGTGTATGTGTGTGTGAGTTTGTGAGTTGGGTGTATGTGTGTGTGAGTTTGTGAGTTGGGTGTATGTGTGTGTGAGTTTGTGAGTTGGGTGTACTGTATGTGTGTGTGAGTTTGTGAGTTGGGTGTATGTGTGTGTGAGTTTGTGAGTTGGGTGTATGTGTGTGTGAGTTTGTGAGTTGGGTGTATGTGTGTGTGAGTTTGTGAGTTGGGTGTATGTGTGTGTGAGTTTGTGAGTTGGGTGTATGTGTGTGTGAGTTTGTGAGTTGGGTGTATGTGTGTGTGAGTTTGTGAGTTGGGTGTATGTGTGTGTGAGTTTGTGAGTTGGGTGTATGTGTGTGTGAGTTTGTGAGTTGGGTGTGTGTGTGTGTGAGTTTGTGAGTTGGGTGTATGTGTGTGTGAGTTTGTGAGTTGGGTGTATGTGTGTGTGAGTTTGTGAGTTGGGTGTACTGTATGTGTGTGTGAGTTTGTGAGTTGGGTGTGTGTGTGTGTGAGTTTGTGAGTTGGGTGTATGTGTGTGTGAGTTTGTGAGTTGGGTGTATGTGTGTGTGAGTTTGTGAGTTGGGTGTATGTGTGTGTGAGTTTGTGAGTTGGGTGTGTGTGTGTGTGAGTTTGTGAGTTGGGTGTATGTGTGTGTGAGTTTGTGAGTTGGGTGTATGTGTGTGTGAGTTTGTGAGTTGGGTGTATGTGTGTGTGAGTTTGTGAGTTGGGTGTATGTGTGTGTGAGTTTGTGAGTTGGGTGTATGTGTGTGTGAGTTTGTGAGTTGGGTGTATGTGTGTGTGAGTTTGTGAGTTGGGTGTATGTGTGTGTGAGTTTGTGAGTTGGGTGTATGTGTGTGTGAGTTTGTGAGTTGGGTGTGTGTGTGTGTGAGTTTGTGAGTTGGGTGTATGTGTGTGTGAGTTTGTGAGTTGGGTGTATGTGTGTGTGAGTTTGTGAGTTGGGTGTATGTGTGTGTGAGTTTGTGAGTTGGGTGTATGTGTGTGTGAGTTTGTGAGTTGGGTGTATGTGTGTGTGAGTTTGTGAGTTGGGTGTATGTGTGTGTGAGTTTGTGAGTTGGGTGTATGTGTGTGTGAGTTTGTGAGTTGGGTGTATGTGTGTGTGAGTTTGTGAGTTGGGTGTATGTGTGTGTGAGTTTGTGAGTTGGGTGTATGTGTGTGTGAGTTTGTGAGTTGGGTGTATGTGTGTGTGAGTTTGTGAGTTGGGTGTATGTGTGTGTGAGTTTGTGAGTTGGGTGTATGTGTGTGTGAGTTTGTGAGTTGGGTGTATGTGTGTGTGAGTTTGTGAGTTGGGTGTATGTGTGTGTGAGTTTGTGAGTTGGGTGTATGTGTGTGTGAGTTTGTGAGTTGGGTGTATGTGTGTGTGAGTTTGTGAGTTGGGTGTATGTGTGTGTGAGTTTGTGAGTTGGGTGTATGTGTGTGTGAGTTTGTGAGTTGGGTGTATGTGTGTGTGAGTTTGTGAGTTGGGTGTATGTGTGTGTGAGTTTGTGAGTTGGGTGTATGTGTGTGTGAGTTTGTGAGTTGGGTGTATGTGTGTGTGAGTTTGTGAGTTGGGTGTATGTGTGTGTGAGTTTGTGAGTTGGGTGTATGTGTGTGTGAGTTTGTGAGTTGGGTGTATGTGTGTGTGAGTTTGTGAGTTGGGTGTATGTGTGTGTGAGTTTGTGAGTTGGGTGTACTGTATGTGTGTGTGAGTTTGTGAGTTGGGTGTATGTGTGTGTGAGTTTGTGAGTTGGGTGTATGTGTGTGTGAGTTTGTGAGTTGGGTGTATGTGTGTGTGAGTTTGTGAGTTGGGTGTATGTGTGTGTGAGTTTGTGAGTTGGGTGTATGTGTGTGTGAGTTTGTGAGTTGGGTGTATGTGTGTGTGAGTTTGTGAGTTGGGTGTATGTGTGTGTGAGTTTGTGAGTTGGGTGTATGTGTGTGTGAGTTTGTGAGTTGGGTGTGTGTGTGTGTGAGTTTGTGAGTTGGGTGTATGTGTGTGTGAGTTTGTGAGTTGGGTGTATGTGTGTGTGAGTTTGTGAGTTGGGTGTACTGTATGTGTGTGTGAGTTTGTGAGTTGGGTGTGTGTGTGTGTGAGTTTGTGAGTTGGGTGTATGTGTGTGTGAGTTTGTGAGTTGGGTGTATGTGTGTGTGAGTTTGTGAGTTGGGTGTATGTGTGTGTGAGTTTGTGAGTTGGGTGTGTGTGTGTGTGAGTTTGTGAGTTGGGTGTATGTGTGTGTGAGTTTGTGAGTTGGGTGTATGTGTGTGTGAGTTTGTGAGTTGGGTGTATGTGTGTGTGAGTTTGTGAGTTGGGTGTATGTGTGTGTGAGTTTGTGAGTTGGGTGTATGTGTGTGTGAGTTTGTGAGTTGGGTGTATGTGTGTGTGAGTTTGTGAGTTGGGTGTATGTGTGTGTGAGTTTGTGAGTTGGGTGTATGTGTGTGTGAGTTTGTGAGTTGGGTGTATGTGTGTGTGAGTTTGTGAGTTGGGTGTATGTGTGTGTGAGTTTGTGAGTTGGGTGTATGTGTGTGTGAGTTTGTGAGTTGGGTGTATGTGTGTGTGAGTTTGTGAGTTGGGTGTATGTGTGTGTGAGTTTGTGAGTTGGGTGTATGTGTGTGTGAGTTTGTGAGTTGGGTGTATGTGTGTGTGAGTTTGTGAGTTGGGTGTGTGTGTGTGTGAGTTTGTGAGTTGGGTGTATGTGTGTGTGAGTTTGTGAGTTGGGTGTATGTGTGTGTGAGTTTGTGAGTTGGGTGTATGTGTGTGTGAGTTTGTGAGTTGGGTGTATGTGTGTGTGAGTTTGTGAGTTGGGTGTATGTGTGTGTGAGTTTGTGAGTTGGGTGTATGTGTGTGTGAGTTTGTGAGTTGGGTGTATGTGTGTGTGAGTTTGTGAGTTGGGTGTATGTGTGTGTGAGTTTGTGAGTTGGGTGTATGTGTGTGTGAGTTTGTGAGTTGGGTGTATGTGTGTGTGAGTTTGTGAGTTGGGTGTATGTGTGTGTGAGTTTGTGAGTTGGGTGTATGTGTGTGTGAGTTTGTGAGTTGGGTGTACTGTATGTGTGTGTGAGTTTGTGAGTTGGGTGTATGTGTGTGTGAGTTTGTGAGTTGGGTGTATGTGTGTGTGAGTTTGTGAGTTGGGTGTATGTGTGTGTGAGTTTGTGAGTTGGGTGTATGTGTGTGTGAGTTTGTGAGTTGGGTGTATGTGTGTGTGAGTTTGTGAGTTGGGTGTATGTGTGTGTGAGTTTGTGAGTTGGGTGTGTGTGTGTGTGAGTTTGTGAGTTGGGTGTATGTGTGTGTGAGTTTGTGAGTTGGGTGTATGTGTGTGTGAGTTTGTGAGTTGGGTGTATGTGTGTGTGAGTTTGTGAGTTGGGTGTATGTGTGTGTGAGTTTGTGAGTTGGGTGTATGTGTGTGTGAGTTTGTGAGTTGGGTGTATGTGTGTGTGAGTTTGTGAGTTGGGTGTATGTGTGTGTGAGTTTGTGAGTTGGGTGTATGTGTGTGTGAGTTTGTGAGTTGGGTGTATGTGTGTGTGAGTTTGTGAGTTGGGTGTATGTGTGTGTGAGTTTGTGAGTTGGGTGTATGTGTGTGTGAGTTTGTGAGTTGGGTGTATGTGTGTGTGAGTTTGTGAGTTGGGTGTACTGTATGTGTGTGTGAGTTTGTGAGTTGGGTGTATGTGTGTGTGAGTTTGTGAGTTGGGTGTATGTGTGTGTGAGTTTGTGAGTTGGGTGTATGTGTGTGTGAGTTTGTGAGTTGGGTGTATGTGTGTGTGAGTTTGTGAGTTGGGTGTATGTGTGTGTGAGTTTGTGAGTTGGGTGTATGTGTGTGTGAGTTTGTGAGTTGGGTGTATGTGTGTGTGAGTTTGTGAGTTGGGTGTATGTGTGTGTGAGTTTGTGAGTTGGGTGTGTGTGTGTGTGAGTTTGTGAGTTGGGTGTATGTGTGTGTGAGTTTGTGAGTTGGGTGTATGTGTGTGTGAGTTTGTGAGTTGGGTGTACTGTATGTGTGTGTGAGTTTGTGAGTTGGGTGTGTGTGTGTGTGAGTTTGTGAGTTGGGTGTATGTGTGTGTGAGTTTGTGAGTTGGGTGTATGTGTGTGTGAGTTTGTGAGTTGGGTGTATGTGTGTGTGAGTTTGTGAGTTGGGTGTGTGTGTGTGTGAGTTTGTGAGTTGGGTGTATGTGTGTGTGAGTTTGTGAGTTGGGTGTATGTGTGTGTGAGTTTGTGAGTTGGGTGTATGTGTGTGTGAGTTTGTGAGTTGGGTGTATGTGTGTGTGAGTTTGTGAGTTGGGTGTATGTGTGTGTGAGTTTGTGAGTTGGGTGTATGTGTGTGTGAGTTTGTGAGTTGGGTGTATGTGTGTGTGAGTTTGTGAGTTGGGTGTATGTGTGTGTGAGTTTGTGAGTTGGGTGTATGTGTGTGTGAGTTTGTGAGTTGGGTGTATGTGTGTGTGAGTTTGTGAGTTGGGTGTATGTGTGTGTGAGTTTGTGAGTTGGGTGTATGTGTGTGTGAGTTTGTGAGTTGGGTGTATGTGTGTGTGAGTTTGTGAGTTGGGTGTATGTGTGTGTGAGTTTGTGAGTTGGGTGTATGTGTGTGTGAGTTTGTGAGTTGGGTGTGTGTGTGTGTGAGTTTGTGAGTTGGGTGTATGTGTGTGTGAGTTTGTGAGTTGGGTGTATGTGTGTGTGAGTTTGTGAGTTGGGTGTACTGTATGTGTGTGTGAGTTTGTGAGTTGGGTGTGTGTGTGTGTGAGTTTGTGAGTTGGGTGTATGTGTGTGTGAGTTTGTGAGTTGGGTGTATGTGTGTGTGAGTTTGTGAGTTGGGTGTATGTGTGTGTGAGTTTGTGAGTTGGGTGTGTGTGTGTGTGAGTTTGTGAGTTGGGTGTATGTGTGTGTGAGTTTGTGAGTTGGGTGTATGTGTGTGTGAGTTTGTGAGTTGGGTGTACTGTATGTGTGTGTGAGTTTGTGAGTTGGGTGTATGTGTGTGTGAGTTTGTGAGTTGGGTGTATGTGTGTGTGAGTTTGTGAGTTGGGTGTGTGTGTGTGTGAGTTTGTGAGTTGGGTGTACTGTATGTGTGTGTGAGTTTGTGAGTTGGGTGTATGTGTGTGTGAGTTTGTGAGTTGGGTGTATGTGTGTGTGAGTTTGTGAGTTGGGTGTATGTGTGTGTGAGTTTGTGAGTTGGGTGTATGTGTGTGTGAGTTTGTGAGTTGGGTGTATGTGTGTGTGAGTTTGTGAGTTGGGTGTATGTGTGTGTGAGTTCGTGAGTTGGGTGTATGTGTGTGTGAGTTCGTGAGTTGGGTGTATGTGTGTGTGAGTTTGTGAGTTGGGTGTACTGTATGTGTGTGTGAGTTTGTGAGTTGGGTGTATGAGTTTGTGAGTTGGGTGTGTGTGAGTTTGTGAGTTGGGTGAGTTTGTGAGTTGGGTGTATGTGTGTGTGAGTTTGTGAGTTGGGTGTATGTGTGTGTGAGTTTGTGAGTTGGGTGTACTGTATGTGTGTGTGAGTTTGTGAGTTGGGTGTATGAGTTTGTGAGTTGGGTGTGTGTGAGTTTGTGAGTTGGGTGAGTTTGTGAGTTGGGTGTATGTGTGTGTGAGTTTGTGAGTTGGGTGTATGTGTGTGTGAGTTGGGTGTATGTGTGTGTGAGTTTGTGAGTTGGGTGTATGCGTGTGTGAGTTTGTGAGTTGGGTGCATGTGAGTGTGTTGGTGTCATGGATCCCTCCGGAACTATCATTACGCACACCAGTCCCCTATTCCCACTGATTAGTACTTGTATAAATGTGCCCTTTGGTTTCCATTGGGTTGTCGATTATTGTTACTAGGTCCGTTGGTGTGTGTGAGTACCTGTGCTGTGTGTTTTGGGCTTTCGTGCTCTTGTAGATTGCACAGATGATTACGGGTCTCGTCCCATGTGTTAATCATTGTGTGTTATTTATTCAAGGTACTCCTCGCTCTTTTGTTTGGGTTTCTCCCCTGTGTTTTGTATGGCGTTTGTTATGTCTTCGTCCTCGTGCCTTTACACGGCACGCCGTCATTTGGGTACAATAAAAAAACTATTACGCATTCTTGCGCCTGTCTCCCGAACATTTCTGACAGTGTGTGTGAGTTTGTGGGTTGGGTGTATGTGTGTGTGAGTTTGTGGGTTGGGTGTATGTGTGTGTGTGAGTTGGGTGCATGTGTGTGTAAGTTTGTGAGTTGGGTACGTGTGAGTTTGTGAGTTGGGTGCATGTGTGTGAGTTTGTGAGACAGCAAAGAAAAGGTGTGTGTGTGTGTGTGTGTGTGTGTGTGTGTGTGTGTGTGTGTGTGTGTGTGTGTGTGTGTGTGTGTGTGTGTGTGTCTGTGTGTATGTCTGTGTGTGTGTCTGCCAGTGTGTAGGAAGGAAAAATGACTGGCTCCTCTGTGGTTGTTAATCAAAGCCTTGAGTGGAGCAGCAGAGCAACCTCTCTCTCCATGGACTGAGGAGAGACACACAGCACAGTCTCATGCATAAAGATGTAGCTGTCGCCGGGCGCATCTTTCTCGCTTTCCTCTCTTTCACTTCCTCTCTCTCTCTCTCTCTCTCTCTCTCTCTCTCCCTCCTTGTCTCTCTCTCGACTCCTCACTCCCACTCTCCTCCATTCCCCCTATCCGTCTCCTCTCCTCCTCTCAATGGGCCCAGAGGGCTGACAGTCACTTGAGAAGCTCCCAGACAAATGAACCACCCTCATCTCCAACATCACCTCTCCCCTCATCCCTCTCTACTCTCCTCCTCCTCACCCTGCTCTCCCACTCTCTCTCCATCTGAGGCTGTGAAAACCTCTTGATCTCCCATCAGTGTGCAAACGTCCAAATGCAATCATATGTAGAGGGCACAGTGTACCTGCTACTCCCTGAGTTATAACAGCTCACAGTGTGTGTGTGTGTGTGTTTGTGCGTGTGTGTGTGTGTGTGCCGGAGTATGAGTCACGTTATGTGCATGTGTGTGGGGGTGTAGGTGTGTGTGTCAAGTGTACATGCGAGCATGTGTGTCTGTAGTATGTGTGGAAGTCTGTGTTCCTAGCAGTGTGACCAGTTCTCTCCCAGTGAGCAGCAGGCTGTAGACCTGGACTGTCCTTGGTCCTGCATGTGTGATGTTGTCATGTCAAATGTAGATACCGTGTAGCTTCACTCCCCCTTCACATCTACTACAGTTACACTGTATACTTCAACACCTTTAGCTCCATTCTGCTGTTCCAAGGAGGGCTAGGGTCCATTCATTTTCAATTCAGTCGATCGCAGGGTCAGGGTTGATTCCACTTCCATTCAGGATTTGAAATTCCAGCTCAATGAAAACATTAAATACTTTAGATGGCACTTTCAATTCTGGAATTGCTGTTGACTGAATTGAAAAATGAATTGGCCTCAACCCTGGCTAAACACTGTTTTTAAAGTCACTTTGCACCTACAGAGTGAAGTAGTTTCAACACCACAACATTGTGTTGTTTGCCCTTAAACAAAACCTCAGCAGTCAGCCAGCCATTACGGTAGCTTCCTGCCAGTGATGCTGGCTGCGTCCCGAATGTCACCTTATCCCCTAAATGGTGCACTACTTCTGACCAGAACTCTATGGGCCCTGGTCAAAAGTAGTGCAGTAGATAGGAATAGTGACCATTTGGGCCTACCCCGCTGTCCTCGCAGCCCTACCCTAACAGAGGATCACGTGGCTTGTTTGGATTGCAAATTGATCTGTGTGCTCTCTCTCCTTCTCCAATGTGCTAATGATTCAATACGGCCCCTGTAGAGCCCCTGAGCCTGACACATACAGTACAGTACAGACCGGGGCTAGCCTCCCTCTCACCCCTGCACTGTTTGGGAAGTTCAATGACTTTCCCTGTCCAGTCTGTCACCGGACAAAATAGATTTCAGACGCAAAAGTAGAACTGTTTGGGGCCATGGGATCCATATACAACCCTATATGCAGAGCTAGCAGAGTGAACCAACCATCCAAACATCCATTTGATATAAAGGTAAATCCCCTCTAAAGTGTGTAATCTAATCCTGCAGAGCGAGCAGTGAGCTCTCCAGTCCGTAACCTCTATATGGCACACCATTCACCCTTGAAGATCAAGCATATAGCTTTACACACTAAGCTGTGGCTCTGGGAGACCAGAGTCAGACTACTCATTTATATCAAGTTCATTTGTTTCATTTTCCGAGAGCCAGTGTACTTATTGTGCTGTTTCATAACTAATATACGATCCATTTTTAGCGAATGGCTCATTCAGTCTGTGTGCGTCCCAAATGACCGGCCCTGGTCCAAAGTAGTGCACTATGTAGGGGATAGGGTGCCATCATGGACGTAACCTGTGTCTGTGGGCTGGGCTAACCTGCCTGCTGAATTATGTGCTCTCATGAGCTTGTGTCTGATATGAATGGTTTCTGATTAAGAAGCCAATATGAATTAACTCAAAGGAAAAAGGAAATGAGAGAACATGAATACACTGATTACAATGACGAAGAGTGTTACAACATCAGCTGTTGGAGGATATATCTCCACTCTATGAGAATTGATTTTAATCGATCTTACTGAGTACTTCTCATGTTAATGCAGAGTACTGTTTGTTTCACAATTTCCTTTCTCTCTGTCCGTCTCCCTCTCTCTCTCTCTCTCTCTCTCTCTCTCCCTCTCTCTCTCTTAACAGTAAACATTACACATACAGAAGTTTCAAAAGAATAAAGACATATTATGTATGTATAAATGTCATATTATGTATATATACAGTGTTGTAACGATGTACAAATGGTTAAAGTACACAAGGGAAAATAAATAAGCATAAATATGGGTTGTATTTACAGTGGTGTTTGTTCTTTTCTTGTGGCAACAGGTCACACATCTTGCTGCTGTGATGGCACACTGTGGTATTTCACCCAGTAGATATGTGAGTTTATCAAAATTGGGTTTGTTTTCAAATTCTTTGTGGATCTGTGTAATCTGAGGGAAATATGTGTCTCTAATATGGTCATACATTTGGCATGAGGTTAGGAAGTGCAGCTCAGTTTCCACCTCATTTTGTGGGCACATAGCCTGTCTTCTCTTGAGAGCCATGTCTGCCTACGGCGGCCTTTCTCAATAGCAAGGCTAATTGTCTCTCTCTCTCTCTCTCTCTCTCTCTCTCACACTTGTTGTCTATTCAGCTAAAACAATCTTCAAACAGATTTTATGGTGTGACTGTCACATTTCATAGCGCCGGTATAGTGGTGGGGTCAGGTGAGATGTGCGATCTAACCAGCGCAACATGAACTTAACCACACACACACAGCAGTGCTTCAGTAAAAAGGGTCCCCACTTCAAAGGGAAACCTGCCTCTCTCCCCCAGAACATGAAAGGCCCTATTCCCTCCCTCAGACTGAAGCCTAATTGCAGTCAGCTGCTGATGGTGTGTTGGCTGTGTTTTGCTGAGAGAGACGGGTGTGTGTTTGTGGATGATGGGTGGATCCATCCAGGCTTAGGATGAGTCCAGAATGGCACTCTATTTCCAATATACAATAGCACTACTTTTGGGCTTTGGTCATAGGGCTCTGATTAAATGTAGTTCACTATACAGGGAATAGGGTGCCATTAAGGATGCACTCCTAGTATGCACACCCAACACAGAAATGCCCAGCCAGCGTAAAAAGCCATTACACCACAGAAGGATACCACAGGGCCAAAGTGTACTGTGTGAAAGCGTACCTCACACCCAAATGTACCCAGTTCACTTTGTGTCCTAAATGGCACCCTTTTAGGATGCAACCACTGAGTCATCCCTCGTCACAGGAAGTGAGGAGATCCCCTATGGCCGCATGTGTGTGGTTGTGTGTGTGTGTGTGTCTGTAATAATGCTGATCTCTTTTATAGGGAAACAGCAGGGGAGAGGAGCTTGCTCACACAGGAAATGTGCAGTACAATAGGCCTGGCTTTATGGCATTATTATGGCATTACACAGCTCCCTGCCAGCCCCAGCTGATAACAACAAGAAGCATGACTCAATACTGTCTGCCCTACCCTGCCCTGCCCAGCCCTGGCTGGGCCCACATCCCTTGTAAAGCCTGGCATTGTTCAACAACGCCATATAAATGCGACATTCCAACAAGCTGAGAAGGAATCAATTGTTAGGTTCTTTAATCAGATCAGAAGTGGCCAATAGAACTCCTGTCTGTTCGGGGCTGTGCCATAAAGTGCATCAGTGATAGTAATAGTAATAGCACTTTCTTTAAACCCGAAGATGCTGACCAGACAGTAATTTGACTGGAATCAGTCTGTGGGAAAAGAGGTGGTGGTATTACTGTAGTTCTGTCTGTGTAGGTTAAGTTGAGTAATGCAGACCTTAATTCACCCACCCACAGACACTGTGACATGTGTATTACAGGGCACTGATGATGACTCAGTGACAGCTGGGATGTTGCGGTAACATTCCACAGAGGAGCGCTGAGCTCCGCCCTCAACTTCTGACCACTTATCAGCAGTGCAGTAATGAGAGGGCTCTTTTTCAAAGAGGCATCATCATGTTTTAAAATGAGATGGAACTTGTCTGACTGGTTTCGTGGTAAACTAGCCTCCTGCATGGTCCTCAGACAACTACTCAGTGGAGCGCTGGAGTGGAGTGTGGAGTTTGAGTGTGGAACTGTTGATTGAGCCATAAGAGTGCAGTTTCACAGTGAAGAGAAGAGTAGTAGAGGAAGTACGCTAAGTGGTTACAACAGGGGGAAAAAGCAGTGTGTGTGTGTGTGTGTGCGTGCATGTGTGTGTGTGTGTGTGTTTGTGTGTGTGTGTGTGTGTGTGTGTGTGTGCATTGTTGCATGTCTAGCCCCTTCACACACAGCTGTGGAAATATTAAAACGTATCAAAACAGAACCAAAACAGAGCACAATATGGCTCCAGCACTTAAGCAATCCAGGTGTTTCCACTCTCTCCCCGCCGCCGTCCCTATTGCTAGGGGATTCCACCGGCTTCTCACCCCACCTCCCCCTGCCTCTCCCTGGGCTCCTTAGCACGGCAAGCCAGCCTCCTGTGATCATAATCCTGCAGCTTTCCCCGGAGCGATCCCCCGTCAGAGATCAGGGGGCTGGTTGGGAATGGGATGTGATGCTATGGAGGCCCCCTCTTCCTCCCCTCTTCCTTCCCCTCTTCCCTCTCCAGTGCTTAGCCTCTCTGCTGTGAGAAACCAGCTGCACTCCACTGTGGATTACATAACTGTAAGTGTAGTTCTGGCAGACATAGCCCAGAGGAAAGGAGAGGAGAGGAAGGGAGAGGAGGGAATGGGATGGGAGGGGAGGAGGGGAGGAGAGCTCAACACATCACAGACTGGACCGGACAGGCAGGCAGGCAGGGACGGCAATAAAAGCTGAAATTTAAAGCAGGCTGCTCACATAGTTCACTGTTCACAGGTATGCTGGGAGGTAGTAGTGGGGGGAAGGATTCTGGGGGGCTGGGGGTGGTGAGTGGGGTTCAAATAGGCCTCCGATACACGTACGTAGCCCAAATCCATCTGAATCCATTTTGAATGGTATTGTGCTTTCTCTACTCCATTACCCTCCCTCTCTCACTCTCCCCTCTACCACTGCCACTGTTCTGAGAGTTACTGGGCTGTGAAATGCGAAAAACTGCTGCGGCGAATATGCATGCATAGCAATTCATTATCTTGTCAAACTTGGCTTCCCCAGGCAGCCGGGCCAGGCTCAAATCCCTGTGTTAGGGAAGAGAGAGTCAGGCATGCTGCACCGGCTGTGGCTCTGGCTGTGCTGTGGATGGCTGGCTGGCTGCCTGCAGCCTTTACTCTGGAGGACAGGATTGGGGGAGAATAAGGGGGAGGAGGACCAGTTCACAAAGCTGCTGGGATCTGGTCTGTAGGTCAACCAGCTGCCTGGGAGAGAGAGGGCAGAGAGGAGGGAGAGGGAAGGAGGGAGAGGGCAGAGAGGAGGGAGGGGGATGTAGAGAGAAGGATGGAGAGCGGGCAGAGAGGAGGGAGGGGGATGGAGAGAGAAGGATGGAGAGCGGGCAGAGAGGAGGGAGGGGGATGGAGGAAGAGGGATGGAGAGAGAGGGCAGAGAGGAGGGAGAGGGGTGGAGGGAGAGGGCAGAGAGGGAGATGGAGAGTGAGGGCAGGGGGGGGGCAAAAGGCAGGCAGAATGGAGGGAGGGCAGAGGTAGGGTGGGAAGGATAGGGATGGAGGCAGAATGTAGAAAGGCAGAGGACAGATGAAGGGAAAGGTGTATAGAGGGGATGGATGGAGGACTGCGTTTACGGTGAGGCTTGAAAACAGGGGTCTAAGGGTCACTCTGTGATTAACAGTGGAGTTAACAGAGGAGTTTCTTGGCAATTTCTCGCATGGAATAGCCTTCATTTCTCAGAACAGGAATAGACATGAGTTTCAAGATAATAGTTATTTGTTTCTGGCCCTTTTGAGCCTGTAATTGAACCCACAAATGCTGATGCTTCAGATACTCAACTAGTCTAAAGAAGGCCCGTTTTATTGCTTCTTTAATCAGGACAACAGTTTTCAGCTCTTTTAAAATGATAAACTTGGATTAACTAACACAATGTGCCATTGGAACACAGGAGTGATGGTTGCTGATAATAGGCTTCTGTACGCCTATGTAGATATTCCATTTAAAAAAATCTGCCGTTTCCAACTACAATAGTCATTTACAACATTAACAATGTCTACACTGTATTTCTGATCAATTTGATGTTATTTTAATGGACAGAAAATGTGATTTTCTTTCCAAAACAAGGACATTTCTAAGTGTCCCCAAACTTTTGAACGGTAGTGTATATTTTTTTGATTTAACTGGGCAAGTCCGTTAAGAACAAATTCACATTTACAATGACGGCCTACACCGGCCAAATCTGGGCGAATTGTGCGCCGCCTTATGGGACTCCCAACCACAGCCGGTTGTGATACAGCCTGGACTTGAACCAGAGTGTCTGCAGTGACACCTCAACCACTAAGATGCAGTGCCTTAGACCGCTGAGCCACTAAGGATTCCAAGTATTAGGGAATTGGGGCGATTACAATACCAAGACCAGACACACTTTCACATCATTATAAAGAGTTATTTATGATTATTTTGGGTAATTTACTAATCTTTTCCCTCAATTTCTCAGGCCAAACCTGTATTTCTGCCATTGCTCAAAGGGTTTTACTCACAGTGCAGGACTAGCTACATATGTAGGATCTTATTTTGACCAGTTTCTCACAGCAGGAAAATAATCCTGCAGCAACAGGAAATGTGAATTATTGTGGGTATTATAATTAATGGACATTTTTGTAGGCCTTGATACATTTTTAGTTAGGGCAAATCAAGTCTAAAATGTTGAGGTGGAAATTAAAAACTTTAGAAGTCTTGATAAACGTAGAAGACACTAGCTACAAGTTTGCATTCTTGCTGTGAAGGACATTTCCTGCAACAACAGGGTGATCAAAGTAAGATTCTATATCTGTATTTGCATTTCAATCGAACACACACGGCCTGTGATCTAAAAATACCTCCCAGTGAAAACAAATCAATTAGAGAGCATGCTTCAAATTCCTGAAGGTACTGAAATAGAAGCTCTGAAAACAAGAAGGAGGAGATAAAAAAGAACGCTGCAGCCCAAAATGTGAGAGACGGGACTGCAAGGCATGGCGGAGAGAGGGAGAGGGAGAGAGCCACAGGGTGACCCATTTTCACTGCAGCCCACAAATATATATGGGTGCTGTCTGAGAAGGAGAGGACACATACCGCCGGAGTGGCAAAGAAAAACAGACAGACACAGACACTGACAAACAACCAGACTTACAGCCAGCCAGTCAGCCAGACAAGCAGACAGACACTCATACAGACTGAGAGCCAGACGGATAGACACAGCCAGCCATCCAGCCAGTCAGCCAGACAGACAGCTAGCCAGACAAACAGGCAGACAAACACAAACAGACATCATGTCTCCCTCTCTCTCTAATTCTCTCTCTCTCTGTCTCCACGCTGTGTCTCAGGTGAGGCTGGTTAATTGGACGAGGTGTCTCACCTGGTTTTAATGGTGTTGTTTACTTCTCCTCCTGTCTCAATCCCCAGGCAGACCCACCTGCTCTCCAACGTGCTCCCATCACAACCTACTCTGCAGCCAAAGACGAAAATGTGTGCGTGTGTGTGTGCGTGGTTGGTTAGTGGAGGGAGACGGAGACAACAGGGGCCCTCTTGGTGCACAAACATACGCTCTTTAAATTAACCCCCCTCACGGGTCACTGACTAAATAATCCCTCCCTTTCTACAGAGGACGAACAGAAGAGCGATGATTACAGTGGGCCGCACTCTCTCTCTCTTCCCCCCCTCTTTTTCTCCGGCCCCCTCTCTTTCCAGCCACCTCTCTCTTTTACCTCTGTCTCCTGGTGACAGTGAGAGATAGTGTCTTTGTTCAATCCAGGTGAGAGAGACAGCCAGCCCAGCCAGCAGCAGTGTGTTGTCTCCACAGGGACTCAGAAGAGAGAGGAGAGAGGGAGCCCCATCTTCAGCCTCAGCCCTGGCCCCAGCCTAAGAGCACTGAAACTCAATTCACCCATATCGCATCCATTAAGGCCTGATTCATGCTCTGCTCAATGGGGGCCTGCAACGGCCATCCATCTTGTCTCCGGGAGGAGCAAGGGAGGGAGGGAAGGGTGCCTGTCGTTTACCTTCTCCTGCCTGCCTGGCAGATCTAGGGCCACGCTAGACAGAGTAGACGTTATCCTATCCTATCAAGACATCCTATTGCACCAGTAAAAATATTAGGCAGTTTTAACGGCGTCGAGCAGAGTACGCCGGTCACACTAGAAAAAACTATTTTATCCACCTGTCCACCCAGGCAGGACAAGGATTTGATCAACTCTCACTCATTTGCCTTCCCCCCTCCTTTCCTCTCTCGCTCATACCATCAAATAGGACTTTTATGGTTTGTCCTTCCAAGTGATGTTTTTTTCTCTCTGGCTCTGTTTCAAATGGCACAATATTCCCTACATAGTGCACTACTTATGGGTCTGGTCAAAAGTAATACATTTTATAGGGAATATAGTGCCATTTTGGAGCAGCCTCTCTCTCTCTGGCTGCTGGCGGTGGCCTAGTGGCTCCATTTCCTCTGGACAACAATGAGTAAACACATCTAGCAGAAAAGCGGTCGACCGGGTCAGAGCCACCCTCCCCCCCAACCATCTCTTTATTTACTTTTCCTCTCTCTCTATGCATCTTACTCTACAGATGTAGGATCTTAATTTGATCACTCTTTTGTTGCTGAGAATTTTCCTGCACAGCAAGAAATGCAAACTTGCAGTGTATTCAACGTTTAAAAGGCTTCTAACATTTGTAGTTTCCACTTTAAAATGTTGGACTTGAAAGAAAAATGTATCAACCCCATACAAAAAAAGTATATACTAACTCACATTTCCTGTTGTTGCAGGATTATTTTCCTGCTGTAGCAAATTGGACAAATTAAGATCCTACATATGTAATCCTCTCTATTTTTCTCTTTTCTATTCCTTTCTTTCTTCTCCTCTCACTCTACATTCTGAAAAATTATTCAGGTGGTTAGTAAATTATACTTATAACTGTAAAAATATAATTATTTTTACAGTTAAAAACATGTGTTGTCATCTTTACTTAAATATAATGAGTTTTTTTTACTCTACTTCACTTGTTCAACCAAACCCCCAATGAATTCAACATAAGATAAATGCATAATCTAAACAACTATTTGTGTGTAAGAACAACTACAAAGAAAATTGTGTTTAACTTTTCATAATATCTCCTTTCAACTTAAGAATTTTAAATTCTTCCAACAACTTGCACTGTGGCTCAGTTTCAGAGGATTGTGGTTAATTTTTTGTATTTCTTTTTTTTACAATACTTTTACACAATGTTGCATGCATGTTTGAAGAATAAAAAGCACATTTCTATATTAGTATCAAACAGTTTGTTATGCTATGAGGTGTAATGGATCATGATGAACGCATATCAAAATCGTTGTTCAAATTAACGTTCATTGACGAGACCACCCATTCTCATTCTCACCGTGAGTAAGATCACACGTGCCACTCTGACAAAGGGAAATACTTCAAGCAACAATTCTTGCAGCTTTACCTCCAGTTAGTGTTAGTGTAGCGAGCACTGCACTCAACAATTCCTGCAGCTTTACCTCCAGTTAGTGTTAGTGTAGCGAGCACTGCACTCAACAATTCCTGCAGCTTTACCTCCAGTTAGTGTTAGTGTAGCGAGCACTGCACTCAACAATTCCTGCAGCTTTACCTCCAGTTAGTGTTAGTGTAGCGAGCACTGCACTCAACAATTCCTGCAGCTTTACCTCCAGTTAGTGTTAGTGTAGCGAGCACTGCACTCAACAATTCCTGCAGCTTTACCTCCAGTTAGTGTTAGTGTAGCGAGCACTGCACTCAACAATTCCTGCAGCTTTACCTCCAGTTAGTGTTAGTGTAGCGAGCACTGCACTCAACAATTCCTGCTTAAGTGGATAATAATGTCAAAAGATGAAATACATAAAGCCGTGTTTAACACTAAAACAGGATCAATGACAGTAACTAATCAGGAAGATTAAGTATATCTAATCAACAATAACAGTTCATTTGTTAATGCTGAACTTAATATGTTAGTGTTTGTGAGACACTAAAAGTGAAGTACTGTATATTATATGTCAAAATACATCATATTGGAAATATGTTGAACTAGCACAATATTTTTTTACAGAGTATTCCTCTCTCTCTTTGGGCATGGTTCTGCAGTGTAATGGAAGAAAGACTTGGAGCAGGTCACTGCTAGGTTTGGAGAAGGCTACAGTAGGTGTCTGGCTACGTGTCTGGGCTCCCTGTACTGTTCCTACAGACCCCTGGTGCTCACAAACCTATCAGGAGGCAGGCCTGGCAGCCATTACTAACAACATGGCACCATGCTGTCAGAGCCAGCTAGGCAAACACACATGACACACAGATGACAAACACACTTTACCACATGGACATATACAGTTTCCATACACTTAGGTTGGAGTCATTAAAACACATTTTTCAACCACTCCACAAATGTCTTGTTAACAAACTATAGTTTTGGCAGATCAGTTAGGACATCTACTTTGTGCATGACACAAGTCATTTTTCCAACAATTGTTTACAGACAGATTATTTCACTTACAATTCACTGTATCACAATTCCAGTGGGTCAGAAGTTTACATGCACAAAGTTGACTGTGCCTTTAAAAAGCTTGGAAAATCCAGAAATGATGTCATGGCTTTAGAAGCTTCTGATAGGCTAATTGACATCATTTGAGTCAATTGGAGGTGTACCTATGGAAGTATTTCAAAGCCTACCTTCAAACTCAGTGCCTCTTTGCTTGACATCATGGAAAAATCTAAAGAAATCAGCCAAGACCTCTGAAAACAATTGTAGACCTCCACAAGTCTGGTTCATCCTTGGGAGCAATTTCCAAACTCCTGAAAGTACAACGTTCATCAGTACAAAGAATAGTACGCAACTATAAACACTATGGGACCACGCAGCGGTCATACCGCTCAGGAAGGAGATGCGTTCTGTCTCCTAGAGATGAACGTACTTTGGTGCGAAAAGTGCAAATCATTCCCAGAACAACAGCAAAGGACCTTGTGAAGATGCTGGAGGAAACAGGTACAAAAGTATATGGTATTATGAGGGAGGAAAATTATGTGGATATATTGACGCAACAACATATTGAAGCAACATCTCAAGACATCAGTCAGGACGTTAAGGCTTGGTCGCAAATGGGTCTTCCAAAATGACAACGACCCCAAGCATACTTCCAAAGTTGTGGCAAAATGGCTTAAGGACAACAAAGTCAAGCTATTGGAGTGGCCATCACAAAGCCCTGACCTCAAATCCTATAGAAAATTTGTGGGCAGAACTGAAAAAAACGTGTGCGAGCAAGGAGGCCTACAAACCTGACTCAGTTACACCAGCTCTGTCTGGAGGAAACTGACAAAATTCACCCAACTTATTGTGAGAAGCTTGTGGAAGGCTACCCGAAAGGTTTGACCCAAGTCAAACAATTTAAAGGCAGTACTACCAAATACTAATTGAGTGTATGTAAACTTCTGACCCACTGGGAATGTGATGAAAGAAATAAAAACTGAAAGAAATAATTGTCTCTACTATTATTCTGACATTTCATATTCTTAAAATAAAGTGGTGATCCTAACTGACCTAAAACAGGGAATTTTTACTAGGATTAAAGTCAGGAATTGTGAAAAACTGAGTTGAAATGTATTTGGCTAAGGTGTATGTAAACTTCCGACTTCAACTGCATGATGTGCAACAGCATTGTGACAAAAAGGCCCTGTGTTTGTCAAGGCTGTTAATTGACACAAAAAGTGAGTAGGTTATGTAAGACAACAAAGAGAGGGAATGATTGAGAGACAGCCAGGAAAGATAGATGGAGCAGACCCCTCTGTCTGTCTGACAGCAAGCAGCCAATTACTGCTGAAAGTGGCGGGATGGGCCCTGCCAGACCACAGCTTTCCATTAGCACATGCCAGCCAACCGTGTGTGTGTGTGCAAGGGAGAGAGAGAAAGAGAGAGAGAGAGAAAGAAAGGGAGAGAGAGAGAAAGAGAGAGAGAGAGAGAAAGAGAGAGAGAGAGAGAGAGAGAGAGAGAGAGAGAGAGAGGCTGTGTGAGGGGGGCTCAGGGGTTATGCTGGATCCTTTTCACACTCACACACCAGCGATTAATAACCAGCCGATCTATTCCTGCAGTTGAGCACATGGAATGGCAATGAGTTGGGGGAGACAACCAGTCAGCTCGAGCCCAGCCGGTAAGTGCAGCCGTGCGCACAGCAGCGTGGACCTCTAGTGCAGACTCATAAGCGCTCATCTCACCACGCGCACCGAATAAGTAAGACTGGCTGAGCACTCAAAAGCACACTAGTTTCAATCTTTAAAATAATCTAATTCTATCAAATGACACACCTATTACTATATTACAACCACCCCTTTCCTATAACCTGATAGCATCATTATACAAAATGGAATAGTATCAATTCGTGAATCAGTGTCAGTTGCCTAAGTCACACAAATATATTTGGTGACTGGCAGTAGCGTTGGCACGGGTGACTGCTTGGCCATGTGCATGCCCTGTGTGCTCACTGTGCCAGTGCCAGCCCTTCGGTTGACTTCATTCTAATAAACGAGTGGTTAGCCTATGTTGAGCGCGACATGTCACAACGCCACAGAGACAAATACAGGTGGATCTCCCTTTACGTCTATCCAGCAACATCACAGGCTTCACCCGGCACATTGGTGAGATTGGATGTATAGTTTTGTTCCAAACCAAAAGCCCCGTGCTTTCCGTTTAGGCTACTATTACACGTACGCACACACGCACACACAATTTCCCCCACGCAGCCTAGCTGTTAATCTTCCTCACCCACATATTCTCGCGGCTCCGTGGTGATAATATATTATGGATCACTATAGGGAGTCGGTTCTCGTACCAACCGGCTGAAAACACCAAGTAATCTGACAGATGCGGATGCATTATTTAAGAACAAGTCTCTTGTTATTAGTCAAGTGTTCATCTTCGATGCCCAAATTGCCCTGCGCTTTCCCAAATCGCATCTGACAGACGTGTAATTAGTGTGTGTGTGCCACGAGCTCTCTCTCTCTATCTCAGGTTGGTTTCCATTATTTATGAATAAAACAAATATAACGACTGACAGACGGCCGTATCGATCCGCGCTCTGCATTCTCTAATCAATAGCCTACACTAAAAAACGACGGCAATTAGAAACATCATCACAATGTTATTAAAACAGTGTATTGTGCTTAAAACCAAATTATAGCAGTATTACTATGTAAATAACAAGAAGAATGCAGACTTGTCTGCAACAAGCCATTGCTTGTCATTTATTGCAGAATAACACTATCACAATCGGCAAGCGAGATGCAATCAAGATCCGTCAGAATAACAGAGCACAGCCAGACAAAGTAGATAGTATATTATGGGTTTGGAAAATAGCGTTCGTTAGTGGAATGATGGACACAGCGGCGTCCATATCAGTCTTCTCTACACCATATTGCCTGCGGATGTGATCAAGTTGAGATTGTTTTCGTGACAGGCAGCATGCGCTGGGCTGGCATGTAAGCGCCGCAACTCGACAGCTCTCTATCTCCGGAGCGTAACCACAGCGTACAAGTGACGATTTACAAATTCTAAGCTACCACAGTAAAAGTAAAGACAGTTATACAGTGAAGGAAAAGCAGTAAGTCACCTGCTGCCAGTTCTCCTCCAGCGAAGGCATCGCAGAGAAATAGCCAGTATCATGCACGAGTTGGAGTTCCTGAAAAATACTGTAATTCGCCAACACGTCCATGTTGATGCGCGATTTGAAAACAATTTACTTTGATCCACTGGAGAAAAAAAAGAACCCTACTTGTGTATGGTAGGTCTAAGGGGTTAACAAAAAAAATGTTATTCAGATACTCCTCGTGCGTCTGTCCGTGCACCAGAAAGTATAGCTCTATATGCCACTGGAACCAAATAATACGCACAATAACCACTATAAAGAAATATAAAAATAATAGTTGAATACTGTGTCACTGAATTGCAATCCTTTTTCTCTGGTGCTAACTATCAGGTCTTCAGTCCAGGAGTGGGATGCCAACTCGGTGACTTGAAACGTCCATCTATTTCCGCATTACCAGATTGCAATCTTCGCTCTATAAATTCCAGGTTGCTTTTCCCCTGGCTGCCGTGGCTTCAGCAGGCGACTAGCTCGGGCTAGCTGTCTAGTGAGCGGATCGAGCCAAGGGACTCGAAGGGGGGAGTGGTTTGTTGTCAATCAATTCCGTGCGTGACCATGTAAGGTAAATAGGGTTGACGGACCTCACTGGCGTCCAATTAAGGCGGCGCTAAAATAGGTAAAAAGGAGGAGTTAGAACAAATGGCGAGCCGGTATTGGCTCTGTGTAGCTGTCAGTCTGGCCAAACATGGCAGTGAAAGGTGAGCTATTTTTAGATGTCTATATAAATGCAGCAGCATTTTTCCTTCACTCAGTTGAAGTCCGTGGCCGAAGAGGAAGCACATGCGAACCTTTCAGACGTCAAAATACCTCATTTTAAACACATTTAATACTCCTAAAGCATGTTTTCAGTGTAGCCTAATGAATTATATTTTTGTTGAAACGTTAATCTTAAAAGACGGTTTTAGTGGAAGAAGCGTTCGGACAGAAGACCAACAGGGACTGTGAGGTTGTGATGTAACAGCTTTCCCAACACGACATCGCTCCTAGGCGACTTCTCTTGTTGTTTGAGGTTGCAGGCTTTTACTAGAAACCCGCTGTGTAATGTTGAACTCAGCGTGTGGACTATTTGTCTGTAGCTTGAAGGAGAAACTAATACAAGTCCAATAGCCTACACGTTTTTCTGCCCCTTAAAATACACACGAAACCTTATCAAAACTAATCGTAAACGTTTTTATTATTATACAGTACTTCTTGGTCATGTGGATTGTGAATACTTTCACTATGAATATCAAAAGTGTTAACTGTTGATTGGGGCTGTAAATGTATAATTTGGCCATATTAAGGCGTGCATCAACTCTAGCCTAATAAAGATAACAAATAAAAACATTACATTCATGTGCAATTATATAACCCGTACAATATAATGATAACAGCATGTATCACATTTACTGTCTGGTAGAACATAACTAATGAATCAGACATTATTTTAACCTGACAGGGATATTTTGTCCTTTATATTGCCCACATAGCCAGGTGAAAAGAGAGAGGCTGATAGTTTTAAAGAAAAATAACATTTCAGGGGAAAGTGAGCAATCAACTTTGGCTGCTTTACATTTTTACAACAGTTATGCAAATGTGTAGGTATACATACAAGGATTTGAAAATAAAATGAGCAGTCTAAGTAATACCAAAGGTTAAGGAGAGATTTAATCACAATTCATTTCCATGTGTTAACATAGCTAATGCATAGACATTGAAATGTGAATACACAAACCACAAACAAGTGTCATAGTTGTAAGTACTATACCTGTTATATGTAACAATGCTTCCCTGGACTGTAATAACACGGTGCCTATGTGTATAATGTAAATACAAAGGTTTAATAGGCTACCTAATGTAAATAACCTAAGAAACATTAAGTCTCTCCTAGGTTAGTAAGCTACATAGGCAGTCTTAGGTCCAAATGCAGTGGCATTTTGAAACATACAGGTTTGCAATGAATGTATGGCTCACCGCTTTTCTCCTTTCACTGTGAACCTTTCACAGCATATCTGTATCCATGATATGTACTCCTGCATGCCTATGTAGGCCACTCATATACACTATAAACAATGTGCATCGAGGCCATTGTTAGGCTACAGTCCACCTCTGACTGTAATCAGACAGGAATATTCTGACAAACTAGCCAATTCATCCTGCAAACACATATACAAACCATGTAATCAGATTCACCATTGTATATAATAGTAATCATGACAGTTATTGTGACACATATTGTGCCATGACATGGCCTGGATGTGGCTGTGTCCCGAATGGCGCCCTATTCTCAAGTGTACTACTGTCGACCAGAGCCTCTGGTCAAAAGTAGTGCACTGTAAGGGGAATAGGGTGCTATTTAGGATTAAACCTACTTCTGTGCAGCCTGCAGTATGTGTTTACAGCATCCGGATCCATCATTATATTGATAATCAGACAGCATCCGCTTAGTAACCATTTACAATGTAGGCCAAAGCCATCAATATGGTAAGAGAGGATACAGTGGAGGGGACGACCCAGTCGGCACAGCAAGCCAAGACAGCGGGATTGAATTACAATTTCAGTAGGCATAGGACAAGTTTCCATGCAATAACCATTATGTATTGTGACACATTATGAAGTTGCACACCCAGTGGTTACATGTGATGAAGATTACATGTGTTGCACTGAGGATATTAAGCAATGCTCTAGAAGTTAGTATGTTGCTCCATCTTTTCTCTCCGGGACTTGTGGTTGTGAATAGGCTATGTTGTTATTTAGTTCTGTCACAATGAGATCGCAATACTTGGTTATGCTCTTTATTTGGAGGCCTTTGGCAACGAACATGATGTAATTACTATGTAGTTACAATGTAATAACAATATAATAGTGAATAGGAAATAAATAGCCAATATGTTTCCAACCTGCATTTAGTGTCTACCTTTACAGTAGTAATTTATAGAGTATTTTAGTGTTAGTGAGTAATTGAGTTTGTACCATGTGTTGTGCTTTCTCCTGCTCCCTCTCCTCTCCCCGGGGACTGGGAGCTTGATCTCTGTGGAGTACGGGGGCAGATGGTTGCTAGATTGGCTGTTTCAGGACATTTTCCCTATTGATTTTTACAGGTCTCTCTGCCAGAGGGAATTAGCTAGAGCAAAGGGAGGAGGATGACTGAGGGCTGGAGAGGTGGATGGGGGGTGGGATAAGGGATAAGGAATGAGAATTTGTGTGTGTGTACTGTGTATGTTTGTGCGCATATGAGTATGAGTGTGTGTGTTTGTGTGTGTGTGGTGAATGAGCCCTCCTGGTCTTTGACTGCGACTGAAACACACAGGAGATGATACCAGCTGTTTGCAGCTGGGCGCCTGGTCGCTCCGGGCCGTTCAATTTTATTCTCGCTGCTACACCCGCTTGAGGGGGGTCAGATGTAGCTGCTGCAGGCTGTGGCGTGTACGTACCCACGTAGCAACGCTTCTCACTGGGAATGGCCAGAGGGCAGGGAGGGGAGGGGGGGGGGGGGGGTGTTAAGTCCAGGTGTGTGTTAGTGTGTGTGTGTGTGGTGTGTGTGAGTATCAGCCAGGCTGTGGCCCACAGCTGGACCCTCTTACCCTTGATGGTGGGTACGCTCCTCCCCCTGCTGGTAACCCTCTGCCCACCATGTCTGGAACAGCTGCTTCTCAGCCAGCCTGAGCCTCACAGCCTCCCAGGCCCAACACAACCCAGAGCAGCAAACTGCAGTACACACAGACACACAGATACCTGCAGCACTGCCAGCCTGCCTCCTAGGCCCAGAGCAGCACTGCAGCAGCCACACATCCACAGCAGATATACTAGCTCTGTAGTAGTAACTCTGCACACAATAAGATAGACAATAGTGGTCAATGGTGCTAGGATTTTATCCTGCATAAAACTTCTTAGTTTTTCTTAGTTGTAGCCTATGACTATCCTGGCCAGGTGATGTTATTAAGAAAAACCTCTGGGCCAAAGGAAAAAGTAACGCTTCCAAAGCCTTTATGGGAGGAATATCTGGTTAATTGTTGAAGTCGGGTCACAAAGACACAGGCAGGTGCAGACAAAGATGACAACTCCATCTCTTTCAGTGGAGAAGATAATCCAGTGCTCCGTTAGTTGTAATTGGCTGCGTAAGCTGCTGTGGTTGTGGTTGACATCATGTGGACTTGGCTGTGCATGGATAGTCATGGTAACTGACCCGTGGGTTAAACACATGGGGCTTCCTCCCAACTCCATCCTTCCATCTCTCCATCTCTACGTACCCTCCCCCGTGGTCCATGTCCCCTGGTGAGGCAATATAACCCAGGGAGAGACGGGTAGGGCCAGCCCTGTACACACACACACACACACACACACACACACACACACACACACACACACACACACACACACACACACACACACACTGCATGTACGCACGGCACACACACAGCCGTGTACAAACACACAGCTTGACACTAGGGAGCGGGAGGAGTGTGAGTATGCTCATTTCTCTAAAGACTAGCTCTGTCCCTAGACGTGTGCTACCTACCAAGACCAAGGGACTGTCTTCCCAATAACACCCTCATCATATGTCACTCTCTCTGTGACTCATAGGCACATGCACCTCAATGTAGTCACTACTGGGAATGTTGACACAGATATCAACATCTGCTGAGTATCGCTGCTGATGATTATATACTGTAACAGGCCAGATGCATCTCCACAATCTGGATGCATCCACCACAAGGCAAGCAAGCATCAATAATGGCATTTATATGAATGGATAACAAACCCCATAGCTTACAGTATTCATAAGACAACATCAGCACTGCAGTATCTATTCTCTCTGGGCTGACTTCTATTTAGAGATTCCACCTTATGTTCAGTCAGTGTGGCAGGTCCTTATTTTTATCTGTAGGCACAGAATAGAATCTTGAAATACGTATGTGGACTCAGTGTATAAATCATTTATTGAAGTCAATGGCAGATTTGTGCTGTAATATGAAGTGAAGTGAGCAGATCCTCTGTTTTTCTTCCTTTAGAGTGCATCTCAGTTCGCTAGCTGTGACCCGGCTGCCGACACAGCAGTGTGTCTACTGTAGGGGAAGAGAGGAGAGAAGAGGGGAAGAGTGGAAAAGAGGAGAGGGGGAGAGGGGGATGGGGATGAGGTAGAAGCATGAGATCATAAGAGTCAAGCTGAGGTAAGAAGGAAATTATATCACAAGTGGGAATTGTCCCAATTAAGTTGGACTGGAGTGCCACTGCAGAGATGAAAACGTCCACTCGCATTAGACTTCCCCTCTGCCTGATATGCTGAGATGCGCTCCCTCGCTCCCTCTTTCCGTTTTTCAATTTTTCCCTTTAACCTTTTCCCCCATATCTCCCTCAATCCCTCTCGTTTGCTTCCTATTTCTCTTTCTATCTCTCCCTTCATTCCTCTCTCTTTGGCACCCTTCCGGTCATTCGCAACTTCGGAGTGAGGAATGACCCTGACCTCCAGAAGCATTTGGATGACAGGACACCTTTAACTGGACAAGGAGGGAGAGGGAGAAAGCGACAGAGATGGAGAGAGGGATCACTGCCCTACCAATCACCCCACCACCATCTAATTTATTATACACTTTTACTCTCTCTCCCCAATAAAGTGTAACAGGCCTTTGAGCTAAAGGGTTTTGGGTTGGGAGACCTCAAAAGAACAGAATTATTAATTTAGCGCGAGGAATGATACTTTGAATGATAAAGGGAATACATTTATCTCCCCTCTTTCATCTGGCATCTTCCACTGTATGAAAGAGTCAGGAACCAGCGATAGTGTGGTTCTCATGAATTCAATCATGATTAAAAGTAGAGAGAGGCAAAGAGAGCCTTCTCTCTCTCTTTTACTGTATCACCAGCTCCTCGCGTTACTCCACTCTCTCTCACTCTCTCTCACTCTCTCTCTCTTTATCTGCTCTCTCTCTCTCTCTCTCTCTCTCTCTCTCTCTCTTCTCTCTCTCTCTCTCTCTCTCTCTCTCTCTCTCTTCACTGTCTCTCTCTCACTCTCTTCAATGTCTCTCTCTCGCTCTCTCTCTCTCTCTCTCTCTCTTCACTGTCTCTCTCTCTCTCTTCAGTGTCTCTCTCGCTCTCTCTCTCTCTCTCTCTCTTCACTGTCTCTCTCTCTCTCTTCAGTGTCTCTCTCGCTCTCTTCGATGTCTCTCTCTCTCTCTCTCTCTTCAATGTCTCTCTCTCTCTCTCTCTCTCTCTCCCTCTCTCTCTCTCTCTCTCTTCACTGTCTCTCTCTCGCTCTCTTCGATGTCTCTCTCTCTCTCTCTCTCTCTCTCGCTCTCTGGGTGCTGGAGAAACCACGTTATTCCCCGGCCTTCCCCATGCATTTAATACTAGCATTTCCTTTAAGTCATACATCCCACAGATAGAAAGAGGGAGAGAGAGAGAAAGAGAGAGAGAGAGGGAGAACGAGAGAGGAGATTTCACACTATAAAGTGGATCTGTTGGGTAATTCCGTGTTAGCCTTGTCTCCGCTAAAAACACAGCAAACAGGATAAGAGACAAGACACAGGTTATCCTATCCCATATATAAAACCTTGCCTAGCCGTCTATGGGGAAGCACATGGGACCGACTCCCTTCTCTAGTAAGCCTGTTTCAAATTGGTCTTTCTCTCCTCTCTTGTCCTCCTCCTCTCCTCTCCTCTGGCACACAGAGCTGTAATCTTATTATCCTGCTGTGGGAGGCTGGAGAACAGCCCTCCCCTCACTCTCTTTCTTTCTCCCTCCCTCCCTCCCTACCCCTCTCCCTCTCTACATGGCATTACAAGTAGGAGGAGGAGGCTGAGCCAACTGGCCATTCACCGACGCAGTGCCCTGCAAACATCAATCCATTTGACACATCCCTGGACTCTCTCTTTCCCTCCCCTCTCTTTCTCGCTTGCTTTTGCTTCCGTTTTTCTCTCTCTGGCTTGCACTTGTTCTCTCCTCCTCTGCTGTGTTCCATCTCCTCTCGTGTGATCGTGTGCGGATCTAGATAAGCTCAGTAGGGCACAAGGAAAGCCAAGCTAACACACTCATGCACACACGCAGCAGCACAAACCCAAAATCCCAAACCAAGATAAAGTAGCACAGAACGGCTCTGTCCAGGCTTCCCCTGGCCTTCCCTTGCCTTATCTCCACATGGCTGAGCCGAGTGTAAATATTTAAAAAGAAGGCCGTGGGTGGTGCTTGTGGCGTCTCGGAAGACCTCCCCCTTTGCCCCCCTCCCTCCCCCTCTGTTCCCCTCCTCCTCTGACCCCCCCTTCATGTCTCCTCCACTCTGAGACCCTCGGCTACCACAGGCAATATAAGGAAAGGACCCAATCATGACGACCCCTTGCTGTGTTAAATGGGTACAGAAGAAGACTGGGTGAGGGGGGCGGAAGGGGTACAGGCTTCTTCAAAGCCGGTCCTAACTGCGTCAAATTTCGAACCCCCTTTTATCACTCTGTTCCCAGATCCAGTTGCACCAGCCGGAGAGCTTCGAAATTGGAGCACATACACACACACGCATACACACGCATACACACACACACACACACACACACACACACACACACACACACACACACACACACACACACACACACACACACACACACACACACACACACACACACACACACACACACACACACACACACACACACACACACACACACACACACACACATAACCTACAACTCTTAACCTTGCACACACACACTCACCATCACCAAATAAAGTGCAGCACATCCCCCAAAGCCGCAGTAGCTCCTTAATATGTAACAGTGATATTGCTCTCCTCAACCCCCTCTGCAACCCATATTATTAATAATGGAAGGAAGGGAAACAATATATCCTAGTGCTACGGGAGGTATAGGAGGTTAAGCATATTCTAAAGCTAATTGTGCATTCTGATTTTAATAAAGACAAATGTATGAGCTTGTGTCAAAGAGGCACCAGCCAAGCAAATACAGATATAGGATATTAATTTGAGCTGTTTGCTACAGCAGGAGAAATCATATTGCAGCAACAGGAAATGTGAATTATTATGTGAATTATAATGAATGGACATTGTTGTAGGGGTTGATACATTTCTTGTTAGGGCAAATCAAGTCAGAATTTAAAAAAAGGAAATTACAAACTTTAGAAGTCTTTTTAAAACTCAAATACACTACAAGTTTGCATTTCCTTCTGTGCAGGAAAATTCTCAGCAACAAAAGAGTGATCAAACTAAGATCCTACATCTGTAGTGAAAGCAAAGCCCCTTGGCTGAAAACGAATAATAATAGTAACAGTTACCGGTGGTATTTACATAGTATTAAAATGGATGGCAAGTGTCCAAGAGAAATGAGACTGCCTTAATTTGTCTAAAAAAGTGTGCACTCCAATTTACCAGAAAGCATGTGATGGGTCTCCATGCTTGATTTTGTGTGTGTGTGTGTGTACTATTCTTCAACAGAGATAGATAAAAAAAAAAGATTGCCAGTTTCTTTGTTGGTGATGTGAGGAATTCCACACGTAATGCATTTTCTACAGGCGTATGCAATACATTGTATGAAGTTTATGAATGTGTAGGTGAGCATGTGGACGTGTCTTGACAACCACCTCTCCCTCAACGTCAGCAAAACAAATGTCTTGATTGCTGACTTCAGGAAGCAGAGGAGGGAACATGCTCTGATCCACAGCAATGGGACTGTAGTAGAGAGAGTCACAAGTTTTAAGTTCCTCTGCGTCTACATCACCGAGGACTTTTCGTGGACCAACGACACCAGCGCTCTTGTCAAGATGGCGTAACATCATCTCTACTTCCTAAGGCGGCTGAAAAATTTTGGCATGCCACTCTTGGTCCTCTCCAAATACTACCGCTGCCCCATCTAGAACGTCCTGACTGGTTGCATCATGGCCTGGTACGGGTATTGCTCGGCCCACGTCCGCAAAGCCCTCCAGCTGGTGGTGAAGACGGCCCAGTACATCACTGGGACCGTGATTACACCCACCCAGGACGTCTACTTGAAGCGGTGCCTGAGGAAGGTCCACAGCATCATCAAGGACCCCACACACCCCAGTTTGATACCAACAGGCTCAGAGACCATTTCTATCTGCAAGCCATCAGACTGCTGAACACTTGAACTCATCTGACCATCTGCTCTGATTCTCTGCACTTTTAGCACACTTCACATCTGCTGCTACCAGACTCTTATTATACTGCACCCCCCCCCCCCCCCCCCCCTTCCCCAATACAAATGTAAACATTGGACTTGAAATTGTGCCTTCCTGTATTATACTTATGCTAAAATGTTTATTCTATTCTACTGCCATTTACTGTTCGTATTCGTAATTTTTATGATTTCTTATTGTTGTTGTTGAGACGGAACCTGCATGTAAGCATTTTGTTGGATGATGTATACCATGCGTGTCAGAGGAGGCTGGTGGGAGAAGCCATAGGAGGATGGGCTCATTATAATGACCAGAATGGAATCAATGGAATGGAGGCAAGCAGGTTGTTTCCATGTGTTTGGTACCATTCAATTGATTCCATTCCAGCCATTACAATGAGCATGTCTTCCTATAGCTCCTCCCACCAGCCTCCTCTGATGTATATCCCGTACATACGACTAATACAACTTGAAACTTGTGTGTGGGTGTGCACATATGCATTTGTGTGTATGTTCAGTATGTGCATGTGTGCCTGAGTGGGCTTGTGTGTGTGTTTATGTGTGTTTATATGTGTGCATTCATGCATGTGTATTTGTACGGACACATTGTTGTGTGTATATGTGTCTTTCTGTTACTGCATGTACGTGTGTGTGTGGGCAGCCAGGTCAGTCACAGTGTGCTGGTCTCTGTGACACACACCCTGCAGTGGTGTCCCCTGCCTGCAGCAGGCTGTTGTTTGAGCCTGGGCCAGAGCTAAGCTGTGTGCTGGTGGACTGTCACTCCCACTTACATCTGCCCTCTGATCAAAGCCTCTACCACAGCCCCCCTGTGGCCCGCCTGGCTCACCCCCTACCCTCCTTTTCATTCCCCCCTCTCCCCTCTCCCTCCCTCCCTCTCTCCCTCCTCTCCTCTCCCTCTCTCCCTACTCTCTCTCCCTCTGTCCCTCCAACCTTGACTCCTGCCCCCCTCGTCTGGCTGGGCTGGCACACGGAGGATCGGACGCCAGGCTACTACCACAGCACAGACTGGCAGAGAGAGGGAGGTAGAGAGAAAGAGAGAGAGACAGGGAGTGAAGGAAGGAGGGCGAGAGAGAGAGAGAAGGGGGACATACTTAGGCATTGCGTTATATCTAGTGGGGACACACTGCGAGACAGGAAGAGGCTTGCTGGTTGGTTGACGACACCGTTGAGACACCTTCTTTATGAAGTCATAAAGAGAAAGGCTATGGCTGGACTACTCATCCATTAGATTGACCTTCCTTTTCATAATCAGCCCTTGTCAGCAAGCAGCCCCTTTTACAGCCCAGGTAATGGGTGTTTATACGGTATATACATGCTATATATGACCAAGGTAGCCATATATTTGACATAACCATATAATAATAATTATCGTCGCATAGGGGTAATCCCACCAGTTTGCACATTTAACGGGCGGTGATTGACAGTTTGGAATAAATCTTCTCATTTGCTTGTACTCACTGGAATTAATTACCAGCCAATTGTGTCAGACATATTAATTTAAAAGATTATACATTACATTAACCAAGCGCCTTATTAGCTAGGGTTACATACGCTACGCTTGGGTTTCTGCATTGAAATGAAATCGCATCAGGCAGGAAATGTGGAACAATTTTCCATGGTTAGTTCGCCAAATAAGTACGTGTGTGTGTGTGTGTGTGTGTGTGTGTATGTGTGTGTGTGTGATTGTGTATGTTTTTCCCCCTATTTTTCCTGGGACATAGATAACTCACCCACCAATGCCTATCCATCCCTCATTAGAAGACCGGCCCAATCGCATAATAGTTCTCCCCCTGTTAAATCACCCGGCGAGAAGCTCACCACGCTATACTGTTGTACGCCATTACATTTCAGAGGTGGCTCGCATGTTTGACATAAAATAAATCGCAAATAGATGAATTCATAATTGGACACGCTGCTCATGCTGGGAGAAAAGCACTGCGTCACTGACTAAATGAGTTCTTCAGGGGTTGTTGCTATGGGGGGTGGGAGAGAGGCGAGGGAGAGAGGGTAGTGATGGAGGGTGGTGGAAATGAGGGATAGAGGATTTGTGGTGCAGCTAGGCAGCGCTTCGAGAGAGCGAGAGATAGGGAGAGAGCAAGAAGAAAGAGAGACAGGCAGAATAGAGAGAGGAGAAAGATAGAGGAGAGAGAAAGAGAGAACATTGGGGAGAGAAGGAGGAAGAGAGAGAGAAAGAGAGAGTTCAGTCCCTGGTGGGGGTGGTAAAGCTTGGTGTGTTGCTCTAACAGGCTTGTCTCCCATTAGGAGGAGTAGCAGCGTAGTTTAGCGAGGGCTGCAGAGGTGGAGAAGCAGTCTGAGCTGCGGGGAGAGGTACGGATGAGAAGGGCAGGGGGGATAGGGGAAGAGGGGGAAGAGAGGATGAAAGGAGAGAGAGAGGAGAGGACAGAGAGAGAGTGGAGAGGAGAAAGGGTTAGCAGCAGCAGGGGTGAAGTCTGGCATGTCCCCTACCGCTGGGAGCCATCCTCAGAAAGAGGAAAGATGGGGCATTTCCTTTAAGCTGCCTGCCATACTGAAATCAGCTGAGGCTGAGACTGGGGTAGGCTTTGGCTGTGCTCAGCTTTTTTTAAAGGATGTGGTACATAGAAGCCCACAGGGGACAGGTTACCAGCAGCATCAACACAGCTAGACTAGGGGAAGGTTACTGACAGTATCAACACAGCTAGACAAGGGGAAGGTTACTGACAGTATCAACACAGCTAGACTAGGGGAAGGTTACTAACAGCATCAACACAGCTAGACTAGGGGAAGGTTACTGACAGCATCAACACAGCTAGACTAGGGGAAGGTTACTGACAGCATCAACACAGCTAGACTAGGGGAAGGTTACTGACAGTATCAACACAGCTAGACTAGGGGAAGGTTACTGACAGCATCAACACAGCTAGACTAGGGGAAGGTTACTGACAGCATCAACACAGCTAGACTAGGGGAAGGTTACTGACAGTATCAACACAGCTAGACTAGGGGAAGGTTACTAACAGCATCAACACAGCTAGACTAGGGGAAGGTTACTGACAGCATCAACACAGCTAGACTAGGGGAAGGTTACTGACAGCATCAACACAGCTAGACTAGGTGCAGGTTACCAGCAGCATCAACACAGCTAGACTAGGGGAAGGTTACTGACAGTATCAACACAGCTAGACTAGGGGAAGGTTACTAACAGCATCAACACAGCTAGACTAGGGGAAGGTTACTGACAGCATCAACACAGCTAGACTAGGTGCAGGTTACTGACAGCATCAACACAGCTAGACTAGGTGCAGGTTACTGACAGCATCAACACAGCTAGACTAGGTGCAGGTTACTGACAGCATCAACACAGCTAGACTAGGTGCAGGTTACTAACAGCATCAACACAGCTAGACTAGGTGCAGGTTACTAACAGCATCAACACAGCTAGACTAGGTGCAGGTTACTGACAGCATCAACACAGCTAGACTAGGGGCAGGTTACTAACAGCATCAACACAGCTAGACTAGGTGCAGGTTACTGACAGCATCAACACAGCTAGACTAGGGGCAGGTTACTGACAGCATCATCACAGCTAGACTAGGTGCAGGTTACTGACAGCATCAACACAGCTAGACTAGGTGCAGGTTACTAACAGCATCAACACAGCTAGCCTAGGTGCAGGTTACTAACAGCATCAACACAGCTAGACTAGGTGCAGGTTACTAACAGCATCAACACAGCTAGACTAGGGGCAGGTTACTAACAGCATCAACACAGCTAGACTAGGTGCAGGTTACTGACAGCATCAACACAGCTAGACTAGGGGCAGGTTACTGACAGCATCATCACAGCTAGACTAGGTGCAGGTTACTGACAGCATCAACACAGCTAGACTAGGTGCAGGTTACTAACAGCATCAACACAGCTAGCCTAGGTGCAGGTTGCTAACAGCATCAACACAGCTAGACTAGGGGCAGGTTACTGACAGCATCAACACAGCTAGACTAGGGGCAGGTTACTAACAGCATCATCACAGCTAGACTAGGTGCAGGTTACTAACAGCATCAACACAGCTAGACTAGGTGCAGGTTACTAACAGCATCAACACAGCTAGACTAGGTGCAGGTTACTAACAGCATCAACACAGCTAGACTATGTGCAGGTTACTGGCAGCATCAACACAGCTAGACTAGGGGCAGGTTACTGACACCATCAACACAGCTAGACTAGGTGCAGGTTACTGACACCATCAACACAGCTAGACTAGGGGCAGGTTACTGACACCATCAACACAGCTAGACTAGGGGCAGGTTACTGACACCATCAACACAGCTAGACTAGGTGCAGGTTACTGACAGCATCAACACAGCTAGACTAGGTGCAGGTTACTAACAGCATCAACACAGCTAGACTAGGTGCAGGTTACTGACACCATCAACACAGCTAGACTAGGTGCAGGTTACTGACACCATCAACACAGCTAGACTAGGTGCAGGTTACTGACAGCATCAACACAGCTAGACTAGGTGCAGGTTACTGACACCATCAACACAGCTAGACTAGGTGCAGGTTACTGACACCATCAACACAGCTAGACTAGGTGCAGGTTACTGACAGCATCAACACAGCTAGACTAGGGGCAGGTTACTGACACCATCAACACAGCTAGACTAGGTGCAGGTTACTGACACCATCAACACAGCTAGACTAGGTGCAGGTTACTGACAGCATCAACACAGCTAGACTAGGTGCAGGTTACTGACACCATCAACACAGCTAAACAACCTTTTCATTTTATTTAACCTTTATTTAACTAGGCAAGTCAGTTAAGAACAAATTCTTATTTACAATGATGGCCTACCCCAGCGAAACCCTAAACCGGACGACCCTGGGCCAATCACAGCCGGTTGTGATACAGCCTGGAATCGAAACAGGGTCTGTAGGGACACTACTAGCACTTAGATGCAGTGCCTTAGACCGCTGAGCCACTCGGGAGCCTGACTACACTCCCTGTTTCTGGAGAGGCAGAGCTGAATGGAATACTAATGATTGGACATAGTTTAATTTAAAGATATTGAATGGGTTCTTAGGCACCTAGAAATGCATAACATAATTTGTTCATTTTTTGGGACGTAACATATCATCCAAAATGGATGATGTTGTACATAACTTTTCAATTGTGTACAATTGGCTTGTTAGCACACCTTTCAAAATCTACTATAAGAAATTATAGAAAACCTCTGTAGCATCACTTCCAAGCTCCATGGCCCAGAGAGACATGTTGCCTAGTGATCCAGTGACTGACTGATACAGACTACCATGTACAGTAGCAGCAGCCAAAACAGCAATCAAGGCGTCAACAGAGATGCAGCCAGCGGTCACAGAGACAGTCATGTGGATATAAGGAGACGTGTGTGTATGTAGGGACAGTACGAGGAGATGTGTGTGTGTGTGTGTGTGTGTGTGTGTGTGTGTGTGTGTGTGTGTATGTAGGGACAGTACGAGGAGATGTGTGTGTGTGTGTGTGTGTGTGTGTGTGTGTGTGTGTAGGGACAGTATGAGGAGATGAGTGTGTGTGTGTCTAGGGACAGTACAAGAAAGATTAATGTGTGTGTGTTTAGGGACAGTACGAGGAGATGAGTGTGTGTGTGTTTAGGGACAGTACGAGGAGATGAGTGTGTGTGTGTGTGTGTGTGTGTGTGTGTGCACTGGCAGGGGGGATGTGGGATTGAGACTAGAGTCTGCATCGTACGAGCAGATATTACTCTGCTTGAGGGTTTTGCTGAGGTCGATAAGGCCTATATTTACTGACAGAGAGAGACATGCACTCGTTCATACTGCAAAGCGCAGGTCATCAGAGCATTATAGATACACTGACTTTGTTCTCTGCTAGGTGGTGGGGGACAGGGAGGACAGGGGGAAGGACTTTTATCCTCAGGGTGGGTGGGAGGTTGGGGTGATGGTAGGGAGGGGTCATGTGCTGTGTTCTGATAGTGAGAGGCAAGGAGAGGGGGAGGTGGAGGAGATTGGGAAGAGGAGGGGAGGGGGAGGATGGAGAGCGATCTTTAGGCAACTCAAAGAACATCAAGGAAAAGGGTAGAGAGAGAGAGTGACAGAGAAAGGGTAGGAGAGAGAGAGTGACAGAGAAAGGGTAGGAGAGAGAGTGACAGAGAAAGGGTGAGAGAGAGTGACAGAGAAAGGGTAGGAGAGAGAGTGACAGAGAAAGGGTAGGAGAGAGAGTGACAGAGAAAGGGTAGGAGAGAGAGTGACAGAGAAAGGGTAGGAGAGAGAGTGACAGAGAAAGGGTAGGAGAGAGAGTGACAGAGAAAGGGTAGGAGAGAGTGACAGAGAAAGGGTGAGAGAGAGTGACAGAGAAAGGGTGAGAGAGAGAGTGACAGAGAAAGGGTGAGAGAGAGTGACAGAGAAAGGGTAGGAGAGAGAGAGTGACAGAGAAAGAGTGACAGAGAAAGGGTAGGAGTGAGTGACAGAGAAAGGGTAGGAGAGAGAGAGTGACAGAGAAAAGGTGAGAGAGAGAGTGACACAGAAAGGGTAGGAAAGAGAGAGTGACAGAGAAAGGGTAGGAGAGAGTGACAGAGCAAGTGTGAGAGAGAGTGACAGAGAAAGGGTAGGAGAGAGAGTGACAGAGAAAGGGTGAGAGAGAGGGAAAGTGCATTCTCAGCTGGGTCGGTATTAGTGCTGTGTTGGTGCTTCCTGTGCCAAGGAGAGGAATACATGTGGAAAAATGGAGGGGGAGGGAGAGAAATAGCTGGGACCAGGGAGGGCATCCATTTAAAGGGAATTAAATAGGAATGAGCGAAAGAGAGGAGGAGTAGAGTTTGACCCTTTCTCCTCTAGCCCCTGTGCCTCTCCCTCTCCTCCTCCCATCTCAAAGGTTAATTTGATGCTAATATGGCCTATATTGAGAGGGCGATCACTATCTCGGGCTCCAGCTCTGAACTTCACCTGCAGGCCATTGGATGGAGGTGGATGGAAGTGGAGGGGGGAGCCATGGTGGAAAAAGCAATTTCTACGTGGAGCACATGAGCCATACATCATAGAGGCCAGTCTGTAATGGAATCGATGAGGTGCAGGAACACAGCGGCCCAAATGGTGACCTGAGCAATGGGGCCCATTCCTCTGAATAATGTTGGCCTCTGTTATTGCTTGCTTGCTTGGGCCTGGAGTGTGTCTGTACTGTAGTACAGTAGGGTGGGGGGTGTTTGCAGGTGAAGACAATCCTCATATTAGTGAGGAGGGTGACAGAAAGTGACAGGGACAGAAGAAGAGGGAGAGAAAGAGAGAGGTCCATTCCCTGGTGTTTGCAGGTATAGAAGATACCCCATACATTGTCCTGTCAGGGCCGGCCTATCGGCCATCAGAACCTTTTGACAGAACGGCCTGTGGTCATCGTGGTCACCATTTACGCCGGTAACGGGGCGGGGCGGGGCCTGAGAGGTCAGAGGTCAGGTGTTTGATTGAATCCCTGTCGCTGGGGAGCCATGACAACAGCACACAGCATTCCAGCTGAGAGAGAGAACGAGAGAGAGCAGATCAAAGCAGCACTCCATCAATAGCAACGTACTGACAGCCCCACAAGCCCACAGGTAGATTCCCTCTCCACTAGGCTACATCTGTAATGCTACTTCTGATCACAGACAGAACCATTGTCAGACGACGTCTGAGTCACATTTGATTTCTGGGTTGAAATTTTTGTTTTAGTTTAGAGATTGTCTAGTATTTTGTGAAGAATCTTGATATTCTGCCAGAATACAATTTTCCTGATGAAGGGAAAATGTTGCAGTTAACTAGAATTCATTAGCTTCTCTCTCGGGGGGCAAAATAACTCCCCATTGGTTTTCCCCTTCAAATTCCAATAGATTTTTAGATCCCTTGTACGTGCTGAATCTTAAAAGGTTCATTCCAAATGCCAATTAGATAAATACAGTGTAGGTCTTAAATAATTCATCGTTTCTACTAAAAAAAATCACAAGGATGGAGTGTTTGATGGAATAACCCCTCTAATATCCACATGTTCTTCATATCATGGCCTCTCAAACGGGCATGACCAGGGCTTGTATACATTAAGCATCAGAGAGTAGGAGTGCTGATCTAGAGTCAGCTCGTCCATTATGTTACAGTATGTTCTAAAATGTCCTATTGATCCTAGAACAGCACTCCTATTCTGAGTTGCTTTGTGAATACGGGTCCATGGGGGACTTTCTACTTCTAAGAAGCACTATTCTACGTCTAATAGCACTGAAACGAAACAACTGTAGATAAGTTGAACTCGCTTGCTCACCCCTATGACTGCCATCCCACCCGCTATCCCCATGTTATATACGAGTCAGTGAAGATCCATTCAGACCCAGTTGGACCCGCTCATGACAAGCCGCTCGCATCGACCACTAGTCTCCTGCATCAATAACTGCTGTGGTGTGGCTGATCATCCCTGTGATGTGTGATGTGTGTGATGTGTGTGATGTGTGTGTGTGTGTGTGTGTGTGTGTGTGTGTGTGTGTGTGTGTGTGTGTGTGTGTGTGTGTGTGTGTGTGTGTGTGTGTGTGTGTATGTGTGTGTGTGTGTGTGTGTGTGTGTGTGTGTGTGTGTGTGTGAGAGAGAGAGAGAGAGAGCATCCCTGGCATGGCTCACCTCCTCTGTATCGGCCAAATGAGGCAGATGAAACTGCTGCTATATCTATCTGCTCATCAAACACAGCTCCCATTCACGCCCACTGACACTTACATATTTCTGCCATTTCTCCCATAATGGTGGCTGGTGCTGATAGCAAATTATTCATGTGTTTGTAAAAGAGGGTATTTCTTCACACTGTAGTCGTTCACACACACCTCTTCAGGAGATCACATGTGTTTTGTGGTTGGTTGGTCAAGCCTCATTATGGCAGCCTGAGCCCATATTCTTAATGTGTCTCAGAGTATGAGTACGGATCTAGGATCAGTTTTGCCTTTGTGATGAAAAATGAATAAGGTTACATAGACACGGGGGGGACCTGATCTTAGATCAGCTCTCCTATTCTGATACACTTTATGAATACAGGCTCAGGAGCACACATGGCTGAAAGTAAAAGAACGGAGGGAATTCAATAAACACAGTCTGTAGCCTGTCATTATCCTACCATGTTTTTGAAATGATTCATAGCATTTCTACCGATGCATACTGGGAAGAAACTGGCGATGCATTAGACATAGCATGGTTGTGGAGTTGGCTGGATTCTACAGATGATGGAGTTCACTACTTCCTCTGTATTATTACCCCCCTGGGGCGCTTAAAGAGGGTGCTTTCTCTGTTGAGCGCATCCTACCGAGGTGTCGTCTCACTCCTGCATGAGAGGCTGTGTGTTACATGATAATACATCCCCATTGACATGTGCACGCAGACATGTGATGCTCACTGTGGAGACCACTGAGCAACACATTCCAGGATTCATCATGGGGAATATTGCTGGAATATTTGGTACTCACCCCAAAATAGCATTAGGGAAGATATGGAGGGAGGGGATTTGTCAGTGATCTTGTGATAATACTTTCGGCTCCACTGCGCAAGAGAAGCATGAAGGTATCTAAAACTTTGCAGAAAATCTATAATTAATCAGAAGACAGATTATCCTCACAAATAGTAAATCATAATGAATTGATATAGCAGACCTGGTTTATTATGTGGCCTTTTCAAACCATTGGTCCACAGTGTCCCGCTGAAACAGATTGACGGGAGTTTCCTTATAAAAATTCCACAGGACTTCCGACCTTAACCAACCGAATCAAATCAATTCTACTCTAATGAAAGGCAGTTAGTTCATTCACATGAGCATCAGTTTTTATTTACAATAGAAAAACGATAAAGACACTGAGCGCTAAAAAGACACTAACTGCCATTTTATCACCTATTGTAATCTCATCACCCTCCCTAAGTGTTAATGAATTCTACTCCCCCAGATGAGATCTGCTGCCTGAAAGTTCTCTAATTAACATGTTCCTGTAGCACCATGCTAGGTTGTTTTTTCTCCTTCATTGCATTCTCATTTGCCTAATGTGATGATCTCCCATTTGTATTTTGTGGGCAGTTAATTGAATCTCTTTTGATGTGTTTATATTTTTAGGGGGAGAGACCTGCAGTTAGCTTCATTGTGGGAGCTAGACGCTAATTGCTAAATAAGAGCCGGTTAACATCAGCTGTTAATTTATTTGGAGAGATCAGAGACAAACAGCAACAAATATGTTAACAGAAAATAGAAAACTGGGCTGGATCTACAGTAAATAACATTAAACACACCAAACACACTGAATAATGGAAAACTGCAGGGAAAGACAGGGAAAAATGCAGGGAAAGACAGGGAAAACTGCAGGAAAAGACAGGGAAAACTGCAGGGAAAGAGGGAAAACTGCAAGGAAAGACAGGGAAAACTGCAGGAAAAGACAGGGAAAACTTCAGGAAAAGACAGGGAAAACTGCAGGAAAAGACAGGGAAAACTGCAGGAAAAGACAGGGAAAACTGCAGGGAAAGACAGGGAAAACTGCAGGAAAAGACAGGGAAAACTGCAGGAAAAGACAGGGAAAACTGCAGGGAAAGACAGGGAAAACTGCAGGAAGATTGCATGACTCACAGAGTAAAAGGCAAAGCAGATGAAAACGCTGTAGCAGGATTGTATGGCAGAGGTTCAGTTGGACTCCCGTTGGCAGCTCTTTTGTTGAAACCTGAAACATGAACAGCGACCAGACTACTTAGAAGAAGATGCCTCTGTCCCAGATGGCACCCTATTCCCTATGTTGTGCACTACTTTTGACCAGGGCCTGTAAGGGTTCTGGTTAAAAGTAGTGCACTATATAAGGAATAGGGTACCAATTGGAACAGAGAATATATATTTCACATAGCAAGAGACAAGCGGGACATGTGTTGTGTTATGAGTGGTCTCAGTGGGTGGTGGCTGATCACATGTTTTTAGTCTGACCTTGTCTATGTCTGTCACTTGACCCTAACACGCATCCCTTCTCTCTCTTCTCTCTCTCCCTGCACCAGAGGCACCTAACGCTGGGGACCTTGGTGCGCTAGGCCCAGCAGGCAGGAAGGCATCACATGGCAGCCTGTCTGAGGGTTGCTGCCTGAATGTAAGAAAGCATCTCTCTATGTTTCTCTCTCTCTCCCCGCCCTCTCTCTATCCCTCTTTGGATGAAAGAAAGCAAAAGCTCAGCTCATTCGTTCATTTCATCACTCTCCCGCTCTTCTCTCCTCCAGTTCTTTTTCAAGAAAAAGGGGCTTCCCACTACTGATCCCAGGGGCATCTGTTCCGGCTCCAATGCTAATTCCATGTCGACATCGTTGTTGATGGGAAGTATTTTTTTTGTTGGGCGCTGTCAGAACATGCTTTCTGCAACTCTGTGGTACTTTTCTGTGGTTTATTTTTCTTCTTTGTTTTCCCTCTTCGTCTGTGGCGTGAATACATTCAGAAATGAGTGCGAAACAAACAAAGCTCCCCTATACACCCCAAAATACGAAATTAAGGCAATATTATCCAGAGCACCCCCTCATATTGCACCGCATCCCACCTCCTACTCCATTCCCCCATCTCACCCCCTCCTCCATCCCACCCCCTACTCCATCCCCCATCCCACCCCCTACTCCATCCCCCCATCCCACCCCCTCCTCCATCCCACCTCATCATGTTTTGTGCTGTTCTTTTTAAGTGTGTTGACAGGCAGGGGAACGAGGTTTGTGTCATTAGTGTTGACATTAGCAGATGCCACCGCAAGCCTCAGAACTACAAAGAATTGGGGGTTCAAAGCCGCCGTGCCTGGATAAACAGATCCCCTGGAAAAGAGAGAGAGAGGGGAGAAGAGGAGAGGAGGGGAGGAGGAGATACATTTTTTCTCGGTTAGCTAGCTACTGGGAATGGCTGCCTCGCGTGCCTTGCGGTCTGATTATACAGTACATACACAGTACACTCTGCTAGCTCATACCCCTCTGCACAGCACAGCACCCCCACCCCAGTCTCTCTCCAGGACCGTGTTTATTCATTTAGATAAAACCCCCTGCTGTTGTCTATTCCTTTCGGGAGGTTTGTGCTATGGAATTCTATTAAGATTTCACAACGCGTCCTCTGTTATTTAATCCGTGCAAAATCCATTCAAGTGAACAGTAGGACTAGGGGAAATCAGACGCAAAGAGATGGTTTAGTGGTGCGAACACACACGCGCGTGTGTGTGTGTTCAAAGGGTGTGAGAAGTTTGTCGCTGTTATTGCACTTATTTTCATGTTGAGTGGCTCAGGGTATTAGGCACTTAACTGGGGTACATGTTTTTCTTAACTCTTTCTAGCAGTGATTTGGCAGACAGCTGCTATTTTAAAGACAGTTTTACTTGTGATCGTTTTACTTACTTTATTTGAATACCCTGATGGTGAGTCACTCTGGATAAGAGCATCTGCTAAAATGACTAAAATGTGACATTAGTACTAGGAGCTTGCAAAAGGACGAGCAGGGTTCTTAGATGGACACAGTAGTATGCTTTCCTCTTAAATTACACACAGAAATCCATCAATCTGATATGTCATCCTTCTGCTTTTTATTTTCTGGTAGTGTTTGTCCTTCAATGCCTTTTGACTTTCTGGGGCTTATACAGAGTTAATGATATTCAGGAGTATTTCCTGATTTGCATAATGACATGTTAACTTGCACTTATCCAATGACGCGCTACTGCTATGATCTCAAAGTCTATTTGTACTGCAGAGCCCGATAAAAGGGCTTCTTCTGGAAGAGAAGTTACAGTCAAATCAATGCTAATTCTACACTCATGGTGACTCACCACAAAATCCCTTGATGGAAAGCTGAGGCTGAAGCTGGGGCAGAGAGAGTGGGAGGCAGGGGCTGAGGCTGAAGCTGGGGCAGAGACAGTCGGAGGCAGGGGCTGAGGCTGAAGCTGTGGCAGAGAGAGTCGGAGGCAGGGGCTGAGGCTGAAGCTGGGGCAGAGAGAGTGGGAGGCAGGGGCTGAGGCTGAAGCTGGGCCAGAGAGAGTCGGAGGCAGGGGCTGAGGCTGAAGCTGTGGCAGAGAGAGTCGGAGGCAGGGGCTGAGGCTGAAGCTGTGGCAGAGAGAGTCGGAGGCAGGGGCTGAGGCTGAGGCTGGGGCAGAGAGAGTGGGAGGCAGGGGCTGAGGCTGAGGCTGGGGCAGAGAGAGTCAGAGGCAGGGGCTGATGCTGAAGCTGTGGCAGAGAGAGTCGGAGGCAGGGGCTGAGGCTGAAGCTGGGGCAGAGAGAGTCAGAGGCAGGGGCTGAGGCTGAAGCTGGGGCAGAGAGAGTCGGAGGCAGGGGCTGAGGCTGAAGCTGGGGCAGAGAGAGTCGGAGGCAGGGGCTGAGGCTGGGGCAGAGAGAGTCGGTGTCAGGGGCTGACGCTGAGGTAGAGAGAGTCCGAGGCAGGGGCTGGAGCTGGGGCAGAGCGAGTCGGAGGCAGGGGCTGAGGCTGAGGCTGGGGCAGAGAGAGTCGGAGGCAGGGGCTGAGGCTGAGGCTGGGGCAGAGAGAGTCGGAGGCAGGGGCTGAGGCTGGGGCTGAGGCAGAGAGAGTCGGAGGCAGGGGCTGAGGCTGGGGCAGAGAAAGAGGCTGAGGCGGAGGTTGTGGAGAGTACTGGCAGCGTTTAGGACAGAACAGAGTCAGACAGGCTTGTTGGCTAGAGCCACTGCTGCCTGCCATGCCAGTCCTCCCTCTACATCTCTCTCCCCTCCCTCTCTCCTTCTCTCCCTCCCTCCACATCTTCTCTCTCTCCTGCCTGACTGTAAATGAAGAGTGGGCAGCTGTGTCTCTCATTTTGTCCAGGAACATTTGTGGTAATTAGGTATACTGTATTTGTTAGAGGTTAATCAGGGCTGACACAGGCAGATAAAAAGGCTGGGCGGAGTGGACCTACGTAGGTACGGCAGGCAGGCGCTTGCTGCTGATGTAGCTGATGACCAGAGCCCGTGTCTGTGGACTGTGGAAGGTTCCAGGGAATTTTACATCAGGGGCCTGACATCCCTGTCCCTGCCCGGCAGGAAAGGGGGCTGGAGGTCTGGAGGGTCTGAGGGGCCACGGCGTTTGGGGACTTGTATAATTTAGGGGTTGGAGGGGCTGGGAGCAGTGGGAGGCAGCAGTTTTTGAAAAATCAGCTCTTACCTAAAACATCTGGACGTACGGTGGTTTCCCTATGGAGGGCAGGGAACATGAGGTCACCTCTCCCACAGCT
>NC_048567.1:54771683-54831683 GCF_013265735.2 Oncorhynchus mykiss | reverse complement strand
GAGGCTACCAAAGGGCGATTCGGTCCTTTTGACTGAAGGAAAGGGCTACTTGGTTCATAAACAGTGCATCCACATTTTGTTATGTTAAAGCCTTATTCTAAAATGGATTAAATATTTTTTTCCTTCATCAATCTACACACAATACCCCATAATGACAAAGTGAAAACAGATTTTTGGAAATGTTGGCAAAAAAAAGAAAGAAATATAATACCCTATTTAGATAAATATTCAGACCCTTTGCTATGAAACTCGAAAATTGAGCTCAGGAGCATCCTGGTACAAAACATTTTCTGCAGCAATGAAGGTCCCCAAGAACACAGTGACCTCCATCATTCTTAAATGGAAAAAGTTTGGAACCACCAAGACTCTTCCTAGAGCTGGCCAGCTGGCCAAAATGAGCAATTGGGGGAGAAGGGCCTTAGTCAGGGAGGTGACCAAGAACCCGATGGTCAGTGTGTCAGAGCTCCAGAGTTCCTCTGTGGAGATCGGAGAACCTTCCAGAAGGACAACCATCTCTGCAGCACTCCCCCAATCAGGCCTTTATGGTAGAGTGGCCAGACGGAAGCCACTCCTCAGTAAAAGGCACATGACAGCCTGCTTGGAGTTTGCAAAAAGGCACCTAAAGGACTCCCAGACCATGAGAAACAAGATTCTCTGATCTGATGATACCAAAATTGAACTATTTGGCCTGAATGCCAAGTGTCACGTCGGGAGGAAACCTGGCACCATCCCTACGATGACGCATGGTGGTGGCAAACCCATGCTGTGGGGATGTTTTTCAGTGGCAGGGACTGGGAGACTAGTCAGGATCAAGGGAAAGATGAACGAAGCAAAATATAGAGAGATCCTTTATGAAAACCTGCTCCAGAGCGCTCAGGACCTCAGACTGTGGTGAAGGTTCACCTTCCAACAGGACAACGACCCTAAGAACACAACCAAGACAATGCAGGAGTGGCTTCGTGTCAAGTGTCACTGTGCAGCAGGTAGGATGGAGTCAGGCGCAGGACACAGGACTGAGTCAAAACGTACTTTACTCGAAAATACAACAAAACGAATTCCACGCAGGGAAACAATACTCCAGCTCACAGAAAATAGCGAACGCTTAACAATGAACAAACACCCACAAAACCATGTGGGAACCAGAGGGTTAAATAGGGAATAAACAATAATGCAATGGAAACCAGGTGTGTACAATAAAGACAAAACAAATGGACAATGAAACGTAGATCGGTGGCAACTAGAAAACCGGTGACGTCGACCGCCGAACGCCGCACGAACAAGGAGAGGAGCCAACTTCGGCGGAAGTCATGACACTTCGGGACAAGTCTCTGAATGTCCTTGAGTGGTCCAGTCAGAGCCTGGACTTAAACCCAATCTAACATCTCTGAAGAGACCTGAAAATAGCTGTGCAGCGACGCTCCCCATCCAACCTGACAGAGTTTGAGAGGATCTGCAGAGGAGAATGGGAGCAACCCTCCAAACACAGATGTGCCAAGCTTGTAGCGTCATGCTCAAGAAGACTCAAGGCTGTAATCGCTGCCAAAGGTGCTTCAAGAAAGTACTGAGTAAAGGGTCTGAATACTTACAGTATGTAAATGTGATATTTCAGTTATTATTTTATTTTTGGGGCAAAAAACCCCCCAAAAAACAGTTTTTGCTTTGTCATTATGGGGTATTGGGTGTAGATTGATGAGGAAAGAAAAGTATTTAATTCATTTTAGAATAAGGCTGTATAACCTAATAAAATGTGGGAAAAGGGTTCTGAATACTTTCCAAATGCACGGTATATATATATATATATATATATATACACTGAGTATACAAAACATTAGGATCACTTTCCTCATATTGAGTTGCACCCCACCCCCCTTCTACCCTCAGGACAGCCTCAATTCGTTGGGGCACGGTGTCGAAAAAGGTCGGAAAACCCAGCAGTGTTGCAGTTCTTGACGCAAACCTGTGCGCCTGGCAGCTACATACCCTGTTCAAAGGCACTTACATTTCTTGTCTTGCCCATTCACCCTCTGAATGGCCGAAGGTTAAAAATCCTTCCTTAACCTGTCTCCTCCCCTTCATCTACACTGATTGAAGTGGATTTAAGAAGTAACATCAGTAAGGGATCATAGGTTTCACCTGGTCAGTCATGTCATGGAAAAAGCAGGTGTTCTTAATGTTTTGTATACTCAGTGTAAATATATAATATAATGCAATCTAACAAAAGTTATTTACAGTAAGTTAATGAAATAAGGGTGGTAAGGACGGATGTTTTGTTCAATCAATCAATCAATCAATCAAATGTATTTATAAAGCCCTTCTTACATCAGCTGATGTCACAAAGTGCTGTACAGAAACCCAAGAGTTGGAAACCAGGCTTTGGATTCAGTGTGGTTATCATAGGGGTGGCTATAGCCTAGTGTTGTCACATTACCAAAATGTTGATTTCGACAACGATTCCAAATCAATACCACAGCAAAAAAAGAAGCCATATTAGCCAAACTCACAGAATAACACTTGATCAAGACAGATCTTTTAAATTCAGTATCTTATTTTTGAATGTATGCATACAGTAACAACATAATGGTAATACTTTATTTGAATAGTCCATCTCTATAGATAAACTGGGGAAATCACGATGTAGCCTAGGTCTTTTCACAATCATTCAAAAGGAGTGTGTGCATGCATTGGCTTATTGAGCTTGTTTTGGCAGGTTTCATGGGGCTACAGATTAAAAACAATCTGTTTCCCTTCCGTTTGGGACTTATTTTATTGTACTGATCAACATTTTCATAGAAGAAGCAATCTCTTCTTTAATAAAAGTGTGAGCTGTCTCTTTAAAATCCATGACATCATTCAGACAGACAGACAGACAGACAGACAGACAGACAGAGAGAGAGAGAGAGAGAGAGAGAGAGAGAGAGAGAGAGAGAGAGAGAGAGAGAGAGAGAGAGAGAGAGAGAGAGAGAGAGAGAGAGAGAGAGAGAGACAGTTCAAGGCTAGAGCAAAGATCATGACTGGGAGAGGTCATGGGAGAGGAAGAGGAAGTGAGAGGAAGTGAATAAATCAAGTTTTTGGTTGCAATCGGCTTTGAAATGTTACTGGATTTTGTTTCTACAGTGTCTCAAGGTGGACAAATAATAATATTGCCCCTTCTTTGTTGTTTTTCAAGCAAATGTCTTATTAATGGAGTCAGCAAGTAGCAAACCGAACCTAGCGTGCAGACGGCTTTAGTGGAACAGTTACGGAGCAGGCACAGTGCCCTCACGCTATAACGACACATCGGCTGTGCTGATAGGCAGACTTGATCCTCTCTCAATCAGTAAACGATGTGAGAGACATTTGACAGAAGTACCGAAAGTAACAAAAATACTAGAACCAAAACATTTTGAATGTTCTTGCATTGAAAAAGTACTGGAGTTTCGGGAAAACAGTGCTACACTATTATAGCCATAGTGAAAGGCAAACGTATCATCTCATATTCTGTGTCAGTATTCAGTTTACAGTGTCCTACTATATAATGTACCTACTCTGTGAACTCAACCTTTTCTGATTATCGTGGCAGCTTAGATGCCTCGGTACATGGTCCTTTTATGAGCTCTTATGTCCCAATATTTTATTGCAAACAGTTCTTTCTTTGACACAACAATTATGTGGATGGGATTTTCATTGGTGCGTCTCAAATTGCCCGACTGTGTCTTGGTATTACGGCTGTATTGATCTGAGATCTTCGGTGCATGCTGCTCAACCCAGATACATTACCGGGCATCATTGCTTCATTATCATTGCCACTGTATCGTCAGCCATTACAGATGCATCAGTCCTGAAGGAGTTCAGTGCCACAGTGCTATAGCAGGCTGGGTGGGATGAGTTAGTCATGCTATCATGTGCGTGGGTGCCTGTTTCTATGCAATCACACTCCACTTTTAGATGTTACATGATCATGACTTCGGCATAGCGATGCAAATCTTCCCGTAAAAAAATGGAGAATGAGATCATCTCTCTCACCAAGGATGTCACGCCCTGACCTTAGAGAGCCTTTTTATGTCTCTATTTGGGTTGGTCAGGGTGTGATTTGGGTGGGCATTCTATGTGCTTTATTTCTATGTTTTGTGTTTCTATGTTTTGGCCGGGTATGGTTCTTAGTCAGGGACAGCTGTCTATCGTTGTCTCTGATTGGGAATCATACTTAGGCAGCATGTTTTGCCACCTTAGGTTGTGGGATGTTGTTTTTTGTTAGCTCTGTGTAGCCTACGGAACGTGACGTTTGTTGTTGTTTTGTTTGGTATTCAGATTTAATAAAGAATCATGAACACGTACCACGCTGCACCTTGGTCCACTTCTAACGACGAGCGTTACAGAACATCCCACCAAAAATGGACCAAGCAGCGTGGTAAGGAGGACTGGACATGGGAGGACATCCTGGACGGCAAAGGATCCTGGACGCGGGAGTAGAACCAGGCCGGAAGGGATCGTCTCCCATGGGAACAAGTGGAAGCAGCTAGGAAGGCGGAGGCAGCTGGAAAAGGGGCCCAGCGTTACGAGGGGACACAGCTAGCACGCCCGACAGGCAGCCCCAAAATATTTTGGGGGGTGGCACACGGGGAAATTGGCGGAGTCAGGTTATAGACCTGAGCCAACTCCCTGTGCTTACCGTGAGGAGAGAGTGACTAGGCAGGCCCCATGTTATGCGGCTCTGCGCAGTGTGTCTCCAGTGCGCACTCATAGCCCGTGCGCTATATTCCAGCTCCCCGGATCTGCCGGGCTAGAGTGGGCATCCAGCCAGGACGGATGGTGCCGGCTCAGCGCAACTGGCCTCCAGTGCATCTCTTCGGTCCAGATTATCCTGCGCCGGCTCTGCACACTGTGTCTCCGGTGCGTCTCCACAGCCCAGTACGTCCTGTGCCAGCACCCCGCAGTTGCCGGGCTAGGGTGAGCATCAAGCCAGGAAGGGTGGTGCCAGCTCTACGCTCCAGAGTGTGCCTCCTCGGGCCAGTATATCCTGCGCGGGCTCCATGCACAGTGTCTCCGGTGCTCTCTCACAGCCCAGTGCGTCCTGTGCCAATGCCCCGCAGTTTCCGGGCTAGGGTGAGCATCCAGCCAGGACAGGTTGTGCCAGCTCTGCTCTCCAGACCTCCAGTGCATCTCCACGGCCCAGCGATGATCCATGGCACGAAGCCTCCAGTGATGATCCATGGCACGAAGCCTCCAGTGATGAGTCATGGCACGAAGCCTCCAACGACTGCCTCCAGTCCGGAGCATCCAGCGACGGTCTCCAGTCCAGAGCCTCCAGCGAGGATCCCCAGTCCGGGGCCGGCAGCGAGGGTCCCCAGTCCGGGGCCGGCAGCGAGGGTCCCCAGTCCGGGGCCTGCAGCGAGGTTCCCCAGTCCGGGGCCTGCGGAGAAGGTCCCCAGTCCGGGGTCGGTGACGAGGGTCCCTGCACCAGAGGCACCACCTAAGTGGGTTGAACCAGAGGTGGAGCGGGGTCTACGTCCCGCACCAGAGCCGCCACCGTGGATAGATGCCCACCCGGACCCTCCCCTATAGGTTCAGGTTTTGCGGCCGGAATCCGCACCTTTGGGGGGGGGGGGGGTACTGTCACGCCCTGACCTTAGGGACCTTTTTATGTCTCTATTTGGGTTGGTCAGGGTGTGATTTTGATGGGCATTCTATGTTCTTTATTTCTATGTTTTGTGTTTCTATGTTTTGGCCGAGTATGGTTCTCAATCAGGGACAGCTGTCTATCGTTGTCTCTGATTGGGAATCATACTTAGGCAGCCTGTTTTGCCACCTTAGGTTATGGGATGTTGTTTTTTGTTAGATCTGCGTAGCCTACGGAACGTGACGTTCGTTGTTCTTTTGTTGTTTTGTTTGGTATTCGGATTTAATAAAAAATCATGAACATGTACCACGCTGCACCTTGGTCCACTTCTTCCGACGAGCGTTACAAAGGAGATCATCCGTCTCACCAACGAGTCCCAGCAACATGAAGGATTGCATGGATCTACTTTATGTTGATGATGTCAGAAGATTGGGACACTTTTCAAACAGTCACATTAGCTCATATTATTCCGCAAGGACTCAATCGCACAGAATGGCTTAATATTTCCTAGTTCTACTCACAACTTGTTCGAAGATGGCTGGGGGACTATTTGATCGAATGTTTATAACAAGTGACTGAACTGAAAAGGGAAAATAGAAGTGTGTGAACCTAAAAGCCTAATATCCGTCCAAACACCAAAACATTCTGCTCCTCTATATCACTTCTGTCATAAACTGGTGCCTTTTGATATTTTCTGTTTCCTGAATTCTGAAAACCAGTAAACCTACCCTTACCATACATGTCCACCCACACATTCACCCCCCCCCCCCCCCCAAGCACGCACGCACGCACACACACACACACACACACTCCCCCACGCACGTACACGCACGCACACACACACACACACAATAATGAGTAGCTCAGCTTGAATCACAACAGCTACCAAAGGCCTTTGAACCTCTATGGGCTGTAATCTGGAAGAAAAACTCCCAAACTACATTCCGCCTACTCACCTCCTGTCTCAGTACACTGCCTGCTCCCCTCACTCCTCCCCCGATCTCTCCCTCTTCTCCCTCCTTTCTCCCTTCCTCTCCCTCTCAACGCAATTGCCCCCTCCCTCCTGCCCTCCCTCCTCCCACCTACCACACCAGTCACTTCCCTCTCTTTGTACTGTACTGTTGATGGAGAAATACTCTCAGAGTAGCTCCACTAGCTCCCGGGAACTGGAAGTTGTGAAACCCTCCCGATTGGCCTCTCACAGTGAGAGATAAACAGACGGTGAGCTAAGAGTTGTTTGAAGCCTGCTGGGAGAGTGGGTGGGAAGGGAGGGAGGAGAGAGGGTGGAAGGCAGGAGTGGTGGGAGTGAGGAAAGGAAGGAGAGAAGGAGCAGCACCCCAGCTGCTCAGCTGGGCCGCGGTGTAGGGGTTTGGCGGTAGTTGGATGTGGTGACTTGTGCAGGTGGTGGGTTAAGTATGTCCTGAGGTCTGACCGTCAGAGCCTCATTCACTCAGATGTAGGGGTTTATCGGCCCTAATTAGCGAGTGCCTACCTTTGTCACGCTTTCGATCCCAGCCTCAGATGAGTTTGTCTTCCACTCAGACACACACACACACATTACTCAGACACACACATATTACCAGCCCCAGACATGGTGGCGGGAGCAGGGCTCGCTCTGGAAATGCTCTCAACCACTCTTCATTTCTATTCAGCAGCAATACCTCAGCTCAGGAACCAACCTAACCCCCCTCACTCGCACCCCACCTGCCCTGCTGACCCCCCCCCACCCTCTCCTCACCCGCCTCCGGCTGCATGATCCCCTCTGATATCTTCAGCAGTGTGGCAGAGGTTGAAAACACGGCAATCTAGCTATAAATCGCACCGGGGGCCAGCCTTGTCTGGCAGAGGCAAAAAATATGTCGCAAATTGCATTATGATGATGAACATTTTCCTCCAGTAATTCTAATACCATTAGGTCAGACAGCTCAATCAAATTCAATCAGCACTCCGCCGTGCCATGCATCGTCCAACAAGGCAGGCTGCCCCGAGCTGTAGGAGTTACTGACTGCTACCAGAACACAGTCAGACAGTCAGTCAATCAGTCATCTGGGCTTCATTCACTACAGAGTAAAGATGTGATACAGTTCAGACTTCTGTTGGTTCTAGAGTCTTATGTAGCTGTTATAAATTGTCCTGATTTACATGACCTGAAACTGGAAGCATCGTACAGAGTCATATCTGCTCAACAGTTCGACATGGCTGCAGCCAATCAGAACCTGCAGGGACTTCCCTTATCAATGTTTGTCCACAGCTGTTTTCTGTGATTTTAATGAAAGCTACAGCCACAGGTAGTTTTGTTAATTTTTTAAAAATCTGCTGGATGGAGGAGGTACTACTCACACAATTTCTTGAGAGCTCAGAATTATCTCTCTGGCTATACTCTGCATACTCTATCTGTAACGATCGTTGTTGGAAGGATGGTCGGACCAAGATGCAGCGTGGGGTGGGTTAATCATTTTTGTTTATGATAACCAGCACAAAACAAGAAAGAGTAACAAACGAAACGTACAGGTTTGTAGGGCTTAAACGCAACCATACAAAATCAAGATCCCACACACAACAGGCTGGAAAAGGCTGCCTAAATATGATCTCCAATCAGAGACAACGATAGACAGCGGCCTCTGATTGGGAACCATACCAGGCCAACATAGAAATAAAAAAACTAGAGTACCCACCCTAGTCACACCCCGACCTAACCAATGGAGAATGAAAGGCTCTCTAAGGTCAGGGCGTGACAATATCGCTGTTTCAATTATGGTTCGTATATTGGCAGATTTCACCAGTATAGAAAAACATTACATTTAATCGAGACACTCAGGTTAATGGTTGCAGTCAGTTTGTAGTGGTCACTAGCCATTTAAATGTTGTTCAACTGCAACAGTCAACACATCATTTCTTGTCATGAGACACAAAATCAATCAGAGTGCATCAACATCAGTGTACAGAAAACACAACTGACTTAACATTGGGAGAGCCTTCATTTGATGATTTAATACAGATGTGGAGATAAAGAGGTAGCATCCTCTCATCCATCTAATGTGATGACTCAGTCGGACCAGTTTCTTCTCCTAGTGTGGACGTGTTTGTCTCTACTGTGAAAGCCTGGAAGAGAGAGAGTTAGCATCGACCTATATCTGCTCTGGAGGGATTGAGTGGTGACTTGATGGAGATGGTGTCTGTGTCCCAAACGGCACCCTATTCCCTATATAGTGCACTACTTTTGACCAGGGCCCATAGGGTTCTGGTCAAATGTAGAGCGCTACAGGGAATAGGGTGCCATTTGGGACACGTCCAGTATCACAGTGAATGAAGGCTGTCGTGTTGCTGGGAGGTAATAGAATGAGGAGTGTTATCACTGGACAGGTGAAAGGTCTGTATCCACGGGCTGTTTACCTGGCTGTCTGATATACCAGCTAAATCACTGCCTACATCCAAAATGCCACCATATTCCCCATAAGGATCTGTAAAAAGTAGTGTGCTATGCAGGGAATTGGGTGGCATTTGGGACATTCCCACTGTTTAACTAGCTGTCTGCTATACCAGCTGACTCTGATAACATTCTAGAAAAAAGAGAGTTATTCTATTACAGTGGATGTAGCAGCCATTACATGTTATTATCACAGATGGAGGGTGCTGTATTTGTGCTGTATTGCATGATTGCTGAACACACTTTACATAATAGTATATATTTACTACCGGAGATCGTTAGAATTCGAGATATGATTGGGGAAAAACAATCACATTTATCTGTAAATGTTCTTTTGAATTGAATGTGTATTGCGGGAGGTTTGCTGTAGGCAGTTGCTACAGTGTCACAAACAGATTTCTAGCAATTACAAGCTCATTTGTTTCAAAAGCTCTTATATTTTACTGAAGACTAGTCGCTACTTACATGTAGAGTATATCAGTACAGCTTACAGATCATTAAAATGGTGCTGCAGTCAGCATCAACATTCACTCCATTAATAAGAACATACACATTACGAGAAATGTTAACTTAAATGGCTGTTCCTCAAGAAACAACCAACAGATTTTGACGACATAGTTACAGCCAATATAATGCAGTGGCAGTTTGATATGACCAGGCAGTGGAAACGTTTGTTAGTGTACTGAACAGTGGTGCTTTGTCGTGATTTCTAGTCAGGCTGTGTCCCCTGAATGTCTCAATTGATTAGACCAGTGTGGAGAACCAGGAACCTACAGAGAGCTCAGAGGAGTCCCAGCGGAAGTCCAAGCTGTGCTGCCTCTGCCTCTGCCTGTGATCAACTGGGGGGCTGGGAAATCTGGAAGGATGGGTGGATGGGGCTTCCTTCCAGGCGGAAGAAACCGAAATGAAGAAGAGAAAAAATTAAGAGAAAAAAACCCATCAGTAAGGTCTTTAATTCTGCTTGGACCAAGGGAGTACGGAGACGTTTTTTCTTAGATTTCCAGTTTTCCCTGGTTCTTCGGACTGGGGCTGATAAACAATGTTGGGATGGGATCACCTGCCGAGTGCATAGTGTCATCCCAGCCAGGCTATAGATAGAAAGTCTGCTTCATTCTACAGCTAGAGGTCTCCTGATATAATATCTTGTCTTTATATGTTGTTGTTGTTTAGTAAAGTATTTCTGCCAGCTAGGGTTATTTTACTTTAAGTGCTGCCTGTCTTCCCAGTAGCCTACTTGGTGTGTGAACTGCTGACTGCTCAAAACTTGCAGTTGATTGTTGACACATCAACCAGGATGAAAGGGCATGTGAATTTGTGACGTGTTTTGGTAATCAGTGGCTGTATTGGTGGTTTCTCCTCTGCCAGGCAATCAGCAATTAGTACAGGGAGGTGTGCTCTTCACCTCTGCTAGGAAATGAGCAATTAGTCTTAATACTTCAGTCTCCCCTGGTTTCTAAACGGCATCTGAAAGTGGAGGTCGTGTCAGTGGCCGTCTTGTCGGCAAAACTAAGACGGTCGCCAAAACAAAGACGGTTCTGCAGAGTTGTTCTGTGGAGTTCTTCGAGGAAGTCTCCACAACACTCTCTCACTTGAGTATCTTAACTAGTTATTTTCGGATCTCATTTTGCTCTTATGTAGCTTTGGCAGCTAGGTGTGTGTTTTCTATACCTGTTCGCTCCTCGCTTTGTAGATGCTCCCAACCCATTGGCTGCAATCCTTCTAATTGAGTGTTCCCCGTGCGCACAACCCATGTGGATTTCCAGGTCTCTGGTAGCGTTTGGAAATGCTGATCTGCGGTCAGGAACACAGAGTTCATCTCAGCCTATGCTACCCTTTGGTCCCTTTACTTTTTGGCCCTGACGGAGACATGGCTCACCCCAGAGAACACTGCTACTCCAGCTGCTCACTCTTCCTTTGACAACGTTTTCTCTCATAGTCCGAGAGCATCTGGTCATCGCGGTGGTGGCACATGGCTACTAATTTCTCCTAAATGGAGATTTTCTATTTTCTCCCTCTCTCACCTGTCCATCTCCTCATATGAATTCCATGCTGTCACATTGTTGTCATCTCCAGGTGCCTCTGGAGAGTTCCTCAATGAGCTTGACACCTTGGTAAGCTCATTTCCTGACAATGGTTCACCGGTCTTTGTACTTGGTGACTTCAACCTCCCGACGTCTGCCTTCTAAGAATTTATTTCCAACTCTCGCTTTCCCCTCCTTGTCTCTTTGACCTCACCCTTTCTCAATCCCCTCCAACTTCAAAATGGCCCGAGTTGCTCCCCTCCTCAGGAAACCAACATTTGACACATCTACCGTCAAAAACTATAGACCTGTATCCCTTCTTTTCTTTCCAAAACACCTGAGCATGCAGTCTCTGACCAACTCTCTTTTTATCTCTCTCAGAACGATCTTCTTGACCCTAACTAGTCAGACTTCAAGACTGGTCACTCAACCGAGACGGCTCTTCGCTTTGTCACCGGAGGCTCTCCGCGCTGCCAAAGCTGACTCTCTCTCCTCTGTTCTCATCCTCCTAGAGGTATCCATTGCCTTAGACATCGAGAACCATCAGATCCTCAGCCTTCAGGGCTGGCTAACTCTGCACACTTTTGGTTTCTCCTATCATTGCTATGTGGATGACACTCAACTACTTTTCTCCTTCCCCTATTCTGCCACCCAGGTGGCAACACATCTCTGCATTCCTGACAGATATCTCAGCTTGGATGTTGGCCCATCACCTCAAGCTCAACCTCGACAAGAGGGAGCTGCTCTTCCTCCCGGGGAAGGCCTGCCTGCTCAAAGACCTTTCCATCATAGTTGACAACTCCGAAGTGTCACCCTCCCAGAGTGCAAAGAACCTTGGCGTGACCCTGGACAGCACCCTGTCATTCTTTGCAAACATTAAAGCAGTCTCTCACTCCTGCAGGTTCATGCTCTGCAACATCCATAGAGTATAACTCTACCTCACACAGGAAGCGGCAAAGGTCCCAATCAAGATATTTGTCATCTCCAGTCTGGACTACTGCAACTTGCTGTTGTCTGGGCTCCCCGCTTGTTTAATCAACCCCTGCAACTTATCCAGAATGCTGCAACCCCCCTGGTTTTAAATCTTCCCAAGTTCTCCCATGTCATCATGCTCCACCGCAAACTCCACTGGCTTCCAGTCGAAGCTTGCATCCACTACAAGACCATGGTACTTACCTATGGAGCAGCAAGAGTATCTGGCCCTCCCTACCTCCAGGCTACGCTCAAACCCTACACCCCAACCTGAGCACTCCGTTCTGACACCTCTGGTCTCTTGGCCATCCCATCTCTACAGGAGGGCAACTCTTGCTCAACCCAGTCCAAGCTCTTCTCTGTCCTGGCAACCCAATGGTGGAACCAGCTTCCCCAATTTTCTGAGAGTTTCTTAAATAATACCCCTCCTCACCTCAACCCACCCCCCCCCCCTCAAAAAAAAAAAAATCATTTTGAAAACTCCATGTTCCATAGACTCCCATTGCTCCATTTAAAGGGATATCAACCAGATTCCTTTTCCTATTGCTTCCTCAAGGTGTCAACAGTCTTCAGACATAGTTTCAGGTTTTCATTTTGAAAAATGAGCCAGAAAGATAACATCGCGTCAAGTGGTCACATGAGTTTTGCTCAAGCAACAGAGATTGGACAGCAATTGTTTTTCCCTCTCCTACTGTGAAAGACATTTGCGGTTGATATATTATCGATTATATATTTTAAAAAGAACCTGAGGATTGATTATAAAAAACCTTTGACATTTTTCTGTGGACATTATGGAAACCATTTGGAATTTGTCTGCGTTGTCGTGACCGCTTTTTCCTGTGGATTTCTGATCATAACGCGCCAAACAAACGGAGGTATTTTGGATATAAAAATAATCTTTATGGAACAAAAGGAACATTCGTTGTGTTACTGGGAGTCTCGTGAGTGAAAACATTCAAAGAACTTCAAAGGTAAACAATTAATTTGATTGCTTTTCTGATTTTCGTGACCGAGCTACTTGATGCTAAGTGTACTTAATGTTTTCGCTGTAAAGCATAATTTCAAAATCTGACAAGACAGATGGATTAACAAAAGGCTAAACTGTGTTTTCCTATATTGCACTTGTGATTTCATAAATATAAATATTTTTAGTAATATTTTTTGAATGTAGCGCTATGCTATTCAGCGGTTGTTGATGACAATTATCCCAGGATTGCAGCCATAACAAGTTAAAATTAATGCACTGACTGGAAGTCGCTCTGGATAAGAGTGTCTCCTAAATTACTAAAATGTAAAAAATATGTAAAATTATACTCAGGGGTAGTCTGGGAAATCTTTCCCTGGGGGATGCTGGGACGCTGCGTTTCTCACCAAAATCACACAGGGGCCTCTCCGGTGAAAGATCAACCACAGGGGAGAGAAAGAGTTGGGGGGGGGGGGGGGGGGGGGATACAGACAGACTGATGAGTAGAGAAAAAATAAGCAGTAAAGACACAGACGGAGAGACTGCAAATGAACACCTCACCAAACTACTCCCGGCAACTTTGATAAGTGACACACACAGGTACAAGTGCTAAAAACAACATCCACATTGGAACTAGAGACGAAGAAGACAAAGAGAACAGATAGAGTCAGGAACCATGGAGAATGCTGGGATGGATGCCTGGAGGACTGGGGGACGGTGGTGCTCTTGGCCTGCAGCTTTTGGAGCCTGGACCTGGACCCCTGCTGAGATGTGTGGTCTGGGGCTGCCTGGCTGGCGCACATCCCGCCCCCTGTCACCCCCCCACCCCCATCCCCTCATCTTCCTTCCACCCACTCATCCTCTACTCCTCTCCTAATTTCTTTCTTTCCTCATCCACCTCTCTTCCTCCAGCAGTCCTGCAGAGAGAGGCAGAGGATGAAGGGAGGGAGGGATGAAGGAGGGGAGGTTCTAGTGAATAATTTATCCCACTCTAGTGCCCTGCTGGCCTCCTTGGTGAAGCCAGGCAGAAAGAGAACAACACAGCGGTACTGTACTGTTACTGTAACTGTGTGGAGCTAGCGCCACTGCCAGACAGGCCCATGCACCACAGGGCCAAGAGAGAAGGTTAAATAAATCTTGCCCTGTAAAATGATTTTGGGGGGACCAGTTTAAATATAGGTCAGATAAATGAACACACACACACACACACACACACATACACACACACACACACACACACCTTGCCTCCACGCTGTTCTCTCCCACCGCTGCAGAGAGGAATCAAGGTCAGCGATGGCTCCTGCAGAATGATGAAAAGCCCCTACTTGCCTGCCCACCTCTCCCTCTCCACCCCCTCTCCTCCTCTCTACCTCCCCACCTCTCCCTCTCCTCCTCTCTACCTCTCCATGGACTGGAGTCAGTAGCCAGAGCTGGTATCCACATCATCCTACCAGAGCATCCTACCTCCTCTTAGATACGTAATCTCTGTCAACCTCATAATTAAAGCAAACTCATTTTTATTATGAATTTTATTTTGGGACGATCCAGTCAGAATATGGAGGATCATAGTATTGAGTATATTTATAGGTTTAAGAATTTGGAGAGAAAGCTTGAACTAATATACACTACCGTTCAAAAGTTTGGGGTCACTTAGAAATGTCCTTGTTTTTGAAAGACAGCATATTTTTTGTCCATTAAAATAACATCAAATTGAACAGAAATACAGTGTAGACAAGCTCTAACCAGAATAGAAAGAGGAGTGTGAGGCCCCGGTGCACAACTGAGCAAGAAGACAAGTACATTAGAGTGTCTAGTTTGAGAAACAGATGCCTCACAAGTCCTTAACTGGCAGCTTCATTAAATAGTACCCCCAAAACAAAAGTCTCAACGTCAACAGTGAAGATGCGACTCCGGGATGCTGGCCTTCTAGGCATATGTGTAAGTTCAGTGGGTTCACTTAGCTAAATGGGTAGAACTTGGCATCAGACATGCTGTCTGGGCCCAGTAGCAGTCATAATGAGGACACCGTCCTTACCTCAGGGGAAGTATGTCTGTCTGGCTGTCTATCTCTCTGCCTGGTGCAGCATGCTACGTCGCTGCTCTCCATGGCCCAGAGACGATGTTTCTAGCCGGGCAACAGCGAGGCTGGGTCTAGTTGGCTCTCAGCCTGGTTGTCTCTGGTCATCTCAACAGAGCTCTAAATCACCCCAGTAGGCCATTATCAGAATTCATTTTCAGCAGGGGGTGGGGTTCATGGGTGGGGACAGGGGGCGGGGGGGCTGTGCATACAGTAATATAATAAAGCATTTTCCCTGTCGCCGTGCCAACGGTAACCAAGGTTGCAGCCACATGTCATATTGTACACGTGACTACTGGGTTCTATGCAGTCACCAACATGACAAATGAAAGAGACCGTCTGCAAACAGGAGGGTTATTTGGGGGGGTGAGCTTTGTCCTGGTAGTAAACTATAACATTAATAGGATAGGAGTCATAATGAGTGTAATACGCTATATTGTACATCCTATACAATGTGTTCCATTATGTTTTACATTGTGTTTTATGGTAATGTACATCACCATCATATGACAAAGGCGAACGGCTGAAGTTTGTCTAGAGAACACATACTAGTAGGGGTGTCCAGTTTATCTAACCTATAGTTGTTGATGACAATGTGTTCATTGTATTCTTTTTCAGATTGTTCATCCCCTAGCACATAGCTAGCTGATAGCAAATCCATGTATGGGAAAAAATGATCTCTTGTTTACAATGTGTACATATTTACTCACTGTTCAATGTAATGATTTTCATCCGTTTCAGAAAAGGTAATGGAAAGACTGAATAGCCAAACAGTTACATAGCATTTCAAGAGGTGTGAAAACCAGGGGTTGGAACCGGTTCAGGGAACAGAACTCAAAAATGGAACAAAAGTGATCCATACTGTTCCCGGAACAGAACCTCTTTTTTAAAAAGCATGGAAACCAGTTAATAACCATATTTTACCCTCCAGGTATTTTTTTCTAGTCCCACAATCAATGCAATAAAGCCCCTATTTAAAGCCCTCACTCTGTCACTCAGAAACATATTCCTGTGTCTGCCTGCAAGCTGAAAATCTTTGCAAGAGTGTGTGTGTATTTAGGATACCTGGCCCTCCCCCTCTGAACGACAGGCTACTGTACTGACCTTAGAAGTGTGAGAAGATAGGGAGAGAGATTTTCTATTAGCTAGAGAAGAATGGATTCACTTTTTCAATGCTAGTTAAGGATATAATTCTGGTGCCACTCAAGCTTGTAATCTAGCTAGCTCAAGCTTGTTAGCTAGCTAGCTCAAAGGACATTCAAAGTTCCTTCATAGAAGCCGCTCCTCCTAGGTATAATTCTGTGGACCAATTTCAGATAATGCATGTCATAACAAGATGCCTAGCGCTTCAAGCCTGCTCCTTAAATCTATCTCACTATCTCCCCACACGTAAAATGTTGTCACATCTTGCGCCATAGGCTACACTTGTCTATCCATCACGCATGTAAGCAACTAGCTTGCCTGCTCTGTCCGCACTGTTTGGTGAAGTAATTTATTGAGCTAAATGTAAAAAAAGAACAGTAAGGAACAATATAAACCAGTACTTTTTTGGGCTCCGAAACTGGTTCAGAACTTTATTTTGCTGGTCGAAACAGTGGAATGGAACGAAAAGAATAGTGGTTCTGTTCAGAACTAAACAATAGGAAAGTAATTGAGGTTCCAACCAGGGGTTGTGATAATGTTTAAAGCTGCAATATGTATCTTTTTGGGCGACCCGACATAGAAATGTGAACAGTTGGCCCTGTCCGGGGGTGTCATCGGATGGGGCCACAGTGTCTCCTGACCCCTCCTGTCTCAGCCTCTAGTATTTATGCTGCAGTAGTTTATGTGTCGGGGGGCTAGGGTAAGTTTGTTATATCTGGAGTACTTCTCCTGTCCTATTCGGTGTCCTGTGTGAATTTAAGTATGCTCTCTCTAATTCTCTCTTTCTCTCTTTCTTTCTCTCTCTCGGAGGACCTGAGCCCCAGGACCATGCCTCAGGACTACCTGACATGATGACTCCTTGCTGTCCCCAGTCCACCTGGCCGTGCTACTGCTCCAGTTTCAACTGTTCTGCCTGTGATTATTATTATTTGACCATGCTGGTCATTTATGAACATTTGAACATCTTGGCCATGTTCTGTTATAATCTCCACCCGGCACAGCCAGAAGAGGACTGGCCACCCCACATAGCCTTGTTCCTCTCTAGGTTTCTTCCTAGGTTTTGGCCTTTCTAGGGAGTTTTTCCTAGCCACCGTGCCTCTACACCTGCATTGCTTGCTGTTTGGGGTTTTAGGCTGGGTTTCTGTACAGCACTTTGAGATATCAGCTGATGTACGAAGGGCAATATAAATACATTTGATTTGATTTGATATACAATACCAGTCAACGTTTGGACACACCTACCAAGTCAAGTTTTTTTTATGTATTTTTTTTATATTTCCTACATTGTAGAATAATAGTGAAGACATCAAAACTATCAAATAACACATATGGAATCACCAAAAAAGTGTTATTTGTTTGATTTTAGATTCTTCAAAGTAGCCACCCTTTCACTTGATGACAGCCTTGCACACTCTTGGTATTCTCTCAACCAGCTTCATGAGGAATGCTTTTCCAATAGTCTTGAAGGAGTTCCCACAAACGCTGAGCACTTGTTGGCTGCTTTTCCTTCACTCTGCGGTCCAACTCATACCAAACCATCTCAATTGGGTTGAGGTCAGGTGATTGTGGTGGCCAGGTCATCTGATGCAGCACTCCATCACTCTCCTTCTTGGTCAAATAGCTCTTACACAGCCTGGAGGTGTGCTTTGGGTCATTGTCAACAACGCGTAAACCAGAAGAAGTGCGTATCGCTTCAGAATGCTGTTGTAGCCATGCTGGTTAAGTGTGCCTTGAATTGTAAATAAATCACAGACAGTGTCACCAACAAAGCACCCCCACACCATTACACCTCCTCCTCCATGCTTCACGGTGGGAACCACACATGCGGAGATCATCCGTTCACCTACTCTGCGTCTCACAAAGACATGGTGGTTGGAACTAAAAATAAAAAATGTGGATAACAGACCAAAGGACAGATTTCCACTGGTCTAATGTCCATTGCTCGTGTTTCTTGGCCCAAGGAAATCTCTTCTTCTTATTGGTGTCCTTTAGTAGTGGTTTCTTTGCAGCAATTCGACCATGAAAGCCTTATTCACGCAGTCTCCTCTGAACAGTTGATGGTTGTGATTTGTCTGTTACTTGAACTCTGTGAAGCATTTATTTGGACAGCTATTTCTGAGGCTGGTAACTCTAATGAACTTATCCTCTGCAGCAGAGCTAACTCCTTTCCTTTGGTGGTCCTCATTAGAGCCAGTTTCATCATAGCGCTTGATGGTTTTTGCGACTGCACTTGAAGAAACTTCAAAAGTTCTAGAAATGTTCCGTATTGACTGACCTTCATGTCTTAAAGTAATGGTGGACTGTCATTTCCCCTTGCTTATTTGATGTTCTTGTCATAATATGGACTATATATTCTACAAAATGGGGTTATCTTCTGTAATACTTCTGATTGGCTCAAACACATTTAGAAGGAAAGAAATTCCACAAGTCAACTTTTATCAAGGCACACCTGTTAATTGAAATGCATATTCCAGGTGACTACCTCATGAATCTGGTTGAGAGAATGAGAGAGTGTTCAAAGCTGTCATCATGGCAAAGGGTGGCTACTTTGAAGAATGTCAAACATAAAATCTATTTTTTTTACTACATGATTCCATATTTGTTTTTTCATATGTCTACAATGTAGAAAATAGTAAAAATAGAGAAAAACCCTTGAATGAGTAGATGTGTCCAAACTTATGACTGGTACTTTATCTGTCATTTTCATTGAATGCAAGACAAAAAAGCGGTAGATCTGTTCTGTGTGCTTTATTTCTATGCTTCCCATTCTTAAGTTTCATTTTTTGCATCTTTTACTTTCGGTTTTGTACACCAGCTTCAAACAGCGAAAAACACAATATTTTTGGTTATGGAAATATATTTCACAACGATTTAGGTGGTACAATGATTCTGTACACTATATTTGCTAGTTTTATCACATAAATTGAAATGATTAGCAACCAGGAAACGGCGGAGCAATTTTTGCATAGTGCATCTTTCAGTATGTTGTTTTTCTGAAAAAGCATTGTCTCCATGCCATAATAACCCCAATGTCAGTGCTATCCTTCACCCCTAAAAGGAGTTTAAATAAGATTTGGAGGCCCCATCTCTCCGCCCTCTGATAGAGAAGCATGCAATGGGCACTAGCGTGAGATGCGGTTGAAGATTGCATTACTAAACCACTCGTCGAGGAAAAGCTCTCCAAATAATTCAATTGGAGTTGGAGAGCTTGGTACTGTTGCCATTTATCTGGTGAGTGGGAAAAAGGGGTAGAGGAAGGGAGAAGGGAGAGGGGGGGGAGAGAGAGGAGGAGAGAGATTTAGTGAGAGAGAGGAAGGAGAGAGGAGAGAGGGGAGAAAGAGAGTGAGAGAGCATCCCACTCAGGGTCCAGTAGAGTCCACCACTACTCCTGCTTGGATTACCCCTGTTCAGACTGCCACCCCCTTCCTCACTCCTGCTCACCCCCTTCCTCCCGCCTCCTTCCAGCCTCACCCCTTCACTCCTGGACCGTACATCTTTGTCCAGACACAACTGCCAGGTACAACTGGAGTAAAAATCAGGCTGTCATTTCTCTTCACCCTGGCAGAGGAGCAGAGCGGCTAGCCAGCATTAGCATCATTAGTATGGCTGTAGTGTACTAGCCCAGACTCAGGGAGAAGAGAGAGCAGACAATGATGGCCGACTGATGAGTCTGGGGCGAGTGAGGAGGTGGAGGAGGAGGGAAAAGGAGGGGGAAAGTCTGGACAGAGGGAGGGAGGAGGAGAGAGGACGGGAGAGGACGGGTGGAGCGAGGGAGAGGCAGCCAGGCCAGGGGAGAGAGGGAGACACTGGCTCAACAGGAGGATGGATGCATCTCATAACACTGCTACATCCCGTACAGTGTAACAATATGGGGGCTCAGCCCACTACCAAATCACATCCCCTTTAAGCCTCTCCATTCAGAGTGAGTTCAACTTTTTATTTATTTAACCTTTATTTAACTAGGCAAGTTAGTTAAGAACAAATTCTTATTTACAATGACAGCCTACCAAAAGGCAAAAGGCCTCCTGCGGGGAAGGGGCAGGGATTAAAAATACATTTAAAAACTCAGAGCTTGCGACAAAAGGAACAAGTACAGGTCATTAATTTGTTGTCCCCCTCTCCCCACCCACCCCTAACATGTAGCTAGGTGCCCACCCTCCTCCTACCCCCCGTCCTCCTCCTTCCCCCCTACTAACAGTGGTCCATTACGGGAGTGTTTTCGCCTGTGAGGCTGGGCTGGGCTGGCGGGCTGCCATGGCTGTATTGATCGAGGCTGCGCCCGCCTCCATTAGTGCCCCCGCCTGGCCCCAGAAGGAGGCAGACTGTCTGTAGGGGGCTATCACTCCCCATGAATTAGCATAGAGACTCTGTAGCCGCTACCCACCGTCACGATGGTAACAGACTACAAAGAGAAACACAGCGAGAGCTGCCTACCGGACGAGCTAAACTACTTCTATGTTCGCTTCGTGGCAAATAACACTGAAACATGCATGAGAGCATCAGCTGTACCGGAAGACTGTGTAATCACGCTCTCCGCAGCCGATGTGAGTAAGACCTTTAGACAGGTCAACATTTTCAAGGCCGCAGGGCCAGACGGATTACCAGAAGGTGTACTGCGAGCATGTGCTGACCAACTAGCAAGTGTCTTCCCTGACATTTTCAACCTATCCCTGTCCGAGTCTGTAATGCCAATTTGTTTCAAGCAGACCGCCATAGTGTCTGTGGCCGAGAACACTAAGGTAACCTATATGACTACTGACCCGTAGCACTCAGGTCTGTTGCCATGAAGTGCTTTGAAAGGCTGGTCATGGCTCACATCAACAACATCATCCCAGAAACACTAGCCCCATTCAATAAGCTAAGGACCCTCGGACTAAACATCTCCCTCTGCAACTGGATCCTGGACTTCCTGACGGGCCACCCCTAGGTGATAAGGGTAGGAAACAACACATCGGCCCCGCTGATCCTCAACACGGGGGCCCCTCAGGGATGCGTGCTCAGCCCCCTCCTGTACTCTCTGTTCACTAATGACTGCATGGCCAGGCACGACTCCAACACCATCATTCAATTTGCCGATGACACAACAGTGGTTGGCCTGATCACCGACAACAACAAGACAGCCTACAGGGAGGGAGTCAGAGACCTCGCCATGTGGTGCCAGGACAACAACCTCTCCCTCAACGTGATCAAGACAAAGGAGGTGATTGTGCAGAAAGAGGACTGAGCACGCCCCCATTCTCATTGACATGGCTGCAGTGGAGCAGGTTGAGAGCTTCAAGTTCCTTGGTGTCCACATCACCAACAAACTACCATGGTCCAAGCACACCATGACAGTCATGAAGCAGGCATGACAAAAGCTATTCGCCCTCAGGAGACTGAAAATATTTGGCATGGGTCCTCAGATCCTCAAAAAGGTTCTACAGCTGCACCATGGTTGCATCACTGCCTGTTACGGCAACTACTCTGCCTCCGACCGCAAGGCACTACAGAGGGTACTGTGAATGGCCCAGTACATCACCGGGGCCAAGCTTCCTGCCATCCGGGACTATACCAGGCGGTGTCAGAGGAAGGCCCTAAAAATTGTCAAAGACTCCAGCCACCCTAGTTATAGACTGTTTTCTCTGCTACCGCATGGCAAGCAGTACAGGAGCACCAAGTCTCGGTTCAAGAGGCTTCTAAACAGCTTCTACCCCCAAGCCATAAGACTCCTGAACATCCAGTCAAATGGCTACCCAGACTATTTGCATTGCACCCCCCTCCCCTCTTCACACCACTGCCACTCTCTGTTGTCACCTATGCATAGTTACTTTAATAACTCTACCTACATGTACATACTACCTCAACTAACCGGTGCCCCCGCTCATTGACTCTGTATCGCCACCCCCCTGTATATATTGTTATTTATTACTGCTGCTCTTTAATTACTTGTTACTTTTATCTCTTATTCTTATCCATATATTTTTTTTAAACTGCACTTTTGGTTAGGGACTCGGAAGTATGCATTTCACTGTAAAGTCTACACCTGTTGTATTCTGTGCATGTGACAAATAACATTTTATTTGATTTCATTTGATTTGATCAAGAATGCCATGCACAAATCACACACACACGGTGGACAAAGACACACACACACACACACACACACACACACACACACACACACACACACACACACACACACACACACACACACACACACGCACGCATCTACACACACACAGTTGGATACACACAAACACACACGTACTCATGCATGCACTTGAGCTATACGTTCTGTTCCCTGTGCTTCTGCACCCTGAGGTTCCAGGTCAGTCCTATTGTTCTGTTCTGTAGAGGCCACCACAGCCATAGTACATAAAAGTGATTACATTGTGGTGGGAGAGCAATTTGAAGGCTGCATTAGAGGGGGCATATTTGTTTGTTTGTTTGCATAGAATCTGAAATGCATAGGTGTAGAAGAGAATGGGCATGCATATGCAAAATCAGTGGTGTACATTTAACTCAAAGTGTCAAATGTTCACTATTTTCAGTGAACATATGGGTCCCACTGTACTGGTGTTAAAATAACACTTTTGAAAGTCTTTAAGATTTAACTATGTTGCAGTGTTCCCCATTCAACTCTTATAGTGTTCAAATGAACTTGATTGTGATGTTTGCATAGCTCTACTGTGGTGTAATACGCAACACCTACTGTGTAAAACATAACACTTGATTTAGAGTAAACTGGGCTCACTTTGCCTAGTGCTGAAACTGTTACACTTTCTCAGTGTAAGAAATGAACACATGTAGTGTTACATTAGGTGTTGTTTTAACACTGTAAGGTGTAAAACCTAATTTGCATATTTCCTAGGATACCTTTTCTTTTTGAGTAAATTGTAGAGTTTACCACCCATGACTGTATTTGTTAGTGACAGAGACATGGCTGTTGTGATCTGAGTGGGCATTCTATGTTGTATGTCTATGTTATGTTGCTTGTTAGCACAGTGTGTCATTAGTGTCACGGTTGTCACTTTGTTGTTTTGTAGTGTTCAGTTTTTCCATTAAAATGACGCGGCATCTTGGTCCGATCCTTACTCCTCTTCAGACAAAGAGGAGGAAATCTACCAGAATCACCTACCACAAAAGGACCAAGCGGCGGGGTAACGGGCAGCAGCAGCGGCCGAAATTTCAGGACTCCTGGACATGGGAGAAGATTTTAAACGGAGAGGGACCCTGGGCACAGGCTGGGGAATATCGCCTCCCCAAAGAAGAGCTGGAGGCAGCGAAAGCTGAGCGGCGGCGATATGAGGAGGCAGCACGGCAGCGCGACAGGTACAAGAGGCAGCCCAATTTTTTTGGGAGGGGGCACACGGGGAGTGTGGCTAAGCCAGGTAGCAGACCTGAGCTCACTCCTCGTGCTTATTATAAGAAGCGCGTTACTGGTCAGGCACCGTGTTATGCGGTTAAGCGCACGGTGTTGCCAGTACATGCCCATAGCCCGGTGCGCTATAGGGCAGCCCCCCGAAAGTGTCATGCGAGTGTGGGCATCCAGCCAGGGCATATGGTGCCTGCTCAGTGTGTCTGGTCGCCGGTACGCCGTTTCGGTCCAGGGTATCTCTGGGGCGCTGGGAGGGTGCAGTGCGTCCTATGCCTATGCCTGCGGTCCGGGCTAGAGTAGTTATCCAGCCTGGAGCTCTGGTGCACAGCCTTGGCACCACTCCCCCACAGCCCGGTCCTTCAGGTGCCTCCTCCTACACCAAGCCTCCTGGAGGTCTCCCCAGCCTGGTGGGTCCAGTGGCAGCCCCACGCACCAGGCTGTCTCTCTGTCTCCTCCCTACAGGTGCTCCCGTCTGTCCAGCGCCGCCTGAGCCGCACGTCTCTCCAGCGCCACCTGAGCCGCCCGTCTGTCCAGCGCCGCCTGAGCCTTCCGTCTGTCCAGGGCTGCCTGAGCCGCCCGTCTGTCCAGCGCCGTCGGAGCCACCAGTCTGTCCAGAGCCGCCAGAGCCACCAGTCAGCCAGGAGCCGCCAGAACCGCCAGCCAGCCAGGAGCCGCCAGAGCCGCCAGCCAGCCAGGAGCCGCCAGAGCCGCCAGCCAGCCAGGACCCGCCAGAGCCGCCAGCCAGCCAGGAGCCACCAGAGCCGCCAGTCAGCCAGGAGCCGCCAGAGCCGTCAGCCAGCCAGGAGCCGCCAGAGCCATCAGCCAGCCAGGAGCTGCCAGAGCCGTCAGCCAGTCCGGAGCTGCCACTCAGTCCTGATTTACCCCTCAGTCCGGAGCTGCCCCTCAGTCCGGGACTGCCTTTAGTAGGGTTGCCAGTCCTAGGTTGGCGGCGAGGTTCACCGTTCCTAGGATGCCATAGAAGCGTAGTAGTGTTCAGTTTTTCCATTAAAATGACGAACACTTACCACTTACCACTTACCACGCCGCATCTTGGTCCGATCCTTACTCCTCTTCAGACGAAGAGGAGGAAATCTGCCGTGACACAGACACACAGACACACAGACACACACACACACACACACACACACACACACACACACACACACACACACACACACACACACACACACACACACACACACACACACACACACGTGCACACAAAACTCAACCCAAAACACAATGGTTGCATCCCAAATAGCATCGTGCACACAAAACTCGACCCAAAACACAATGGTTGCATCCCAAATAGCATCCTATTCCCACTGCACTACTTTTGACCAGAGCCCATGGTGCCCATTTGGCACCATAGTGTACTATGTAGGGAATAGGGTGCCATTTGAGACAAAAACCACAGGTAAATAGCCTATCAAATGCATTCGGCATCTTTCCATCTTTCCATCTCATTACAACGGCCAACCTCTCTCTGAGGACACAAGACAAGACAGGGAAATAAGGCAATAAAAGGCGATAGAGCGGTTGAAGGCATATTGAATGTTAAACAGTGTGATAAAGTTATTCAAAAGAGACAAAGTGAATGCCTTTGTGGAGAGTAGAAATTGCCAAAGCAGCTGGGCTAAATCTGGATTAAAGGCTAAAGGGATAAAATCGTGCTGCAGCTTTAATAAGAGCTGATTTCCATTGATGAGCGGCGCCATAAATTAACGCTGAATGACAGAAACGCATTGAAATGGACATTAGGGCCCACAAAACCCTACAGCCATGAAATTACCAGATAACAGTCACTCAGTATGGTGGTGGGTTGGGTGAGTATTCTTGTGTGTGCATGTGTGTCTTTATGTGTTGGTGCGTGTAGCCCCCCCCCCCAAAAAAAAAAAATAGCAGTATTTTGGGGGAACTTAGTCGGGGTCTCAATTTACTATTGAATACGCCAAGTGCAATTTCAAACTTTGGTTAGGCATCAACAGTTCTTCTCTTATGTCAATCAGTCAGTAGCCAGAGATCTTTTATTGCATTTAGAAAGTAGCAAAGTAGTACAGTGACTAATATTTGGCATATTGTAATAATTCTCATGTGCCAAAGTATCGCTACGGACCGTGCCATGGTGAAACTAGCACTCCGGTAGATCTGTTATAATTGGATGGTGTTCTATCCAGCCAACCTGAAAAGCAAGGTGAAGCAGTTCAGCCATTCTTGAAAATCAGTAAAGTCCTTGTCGTGCAAAGAAACATTATTTTTACAGTTTAAATGTTTTATTTTGCAAGCAGTAGGCATTTAGAATTAAATGTGTCGCGGAGCTTATTGATCACGTGATGACATTACGTGTATCTTTAAAATGATTCAATTTCTCAACATTTAATCGAAAAACACTGTTTCATGTGTATTTTCAAGAATGTTAAATATTTACAGTTCTGTAGTTTGAATTTCGCGCTCTGCAATTTCACTGGATGTTGGCCAGGTTGGACGCTACCATCCCACGTACCCTAGAGAGGTTCATCGAAAAACACTTGTTTCCATCATCATTTGTCGCAATAAAGAAAGTTCGACAAAAATCCACCCCTGTTCAACGGATTAAAATGTTGTCGATCTTTAGAAAATGTTCCAATCTTTGCCGTTTCCATTACACATCACAAGAATGTTTTTAATTGGTTGAAATAAGCTTGGGTAAATCGAATCCTGCCTACTGACAGTCAATAAATTAGCCATGTCAGCTTCCTAATTTTTGACTGGTAGTTAGTCTAGGAAGCTATCTAGGCCGAATACCGACCAGGCATGCAGGTGCCCAGGGGCCCTGACCTCCAGGGGGCTCCCAGATATCATATTAATATGGCATAAATCATTACAAAATGTGAAGAATTTCAGGAAATTAGCTTTAAAGCAGCAAAAATGTATCTACACCCCATGGCAAAATGTGTGAATAGCAGGAATTGAACTTTAAAACCTCACAACTAAATATTTTGCCGGGGACACCTCTTTTATGTCCATGCTCTGATACACCGACGCATTTTAGTTTATATGCAAATAAACAAACAAGCATTCCCCCTCTATACAGCCTTCAAATTGCTCTCCCACCACAATATAATGTAATTGAAATACTTTGGCTATGGCCTCTACAGAACAGAACAATAGGGCTGACTGGGAACCTCAGGGTGCAGAAGCACAGGGAACAGAATGCAGAAGGCAGTATCCCTATCTCTCTCTCTCTCTCTCTCTCTCTCTCTCTCTCTCTCTCTCTCTCTCTCTCTCTCTCTCTCTCTCTCTCTCTCTCTCTCTCTCTCTCGCCTTCCTTCATAAGCCAGGGAATTTGACGCCCCCATCAGATGACGTGTTGCTGTGGCTCACTGCTAGTTCAAAGGCCTGGCTCTCATGCATCCCCCCAGTTCATTGGCCCTTGGGCTTCTTCTAATGCGTCTCCAGCTGACATCATCAGGGGTTGGGCCATTAAAGATCTAAACAGCACTATTAACCCCTAGCCACGCCCCCAACCCTCCATCTCTCTGACGCCCCCCTCCAGGGTTGAAGGTTCAATACATTTCAATAGATTAAATTGTGCACCTCTCTCTGCAGCTAGCACCTCTGTGCCTCTCCCACCTCCAGGGGCCTTCTACATCATTCCAGGGGACTCAATTTCTCTCCTGCTACCTTATGGATATGACGGCTTGGTGGAGTAGAGTGGAATAGACAGCCAGGGGAGGAGTGGGGCTGCAGAAGCCTTGTGGGAGGGCAGGAATTTTACAGAGGCACAGAAGAGCTGTGAAGTTCAAACCCTTGAAGACATGAGCCATAGAGCCAATGACTATGAGAGAGAAGATGAGAGTGAGAGGTTGAGAGAGAGAGAGATGGGGAAAACTATCTCCACCCACACCTCCCCTCCCTCTCTTCTTCCATCCCTCCCTCCCCTCTCCACCCATTGAATCTTCTCCCCAATGAAGTTTTTCCTTGAACAAGCCTAATTGCTTCTCAACCCCCTCCTCCTCCCCTTCCTCCTCCTCATCTTATACTCCTCTTATACTCCTTCCAACTGGTGTACACCCCACCACCCCCCTCCCCCCTTTTCTCCCTCAACACTCACACCCTAGCACACACACACCCACAGAATCTCATCCATCCCAGAATAATATAACTAGCTAGCTCACATGTCATCTGGCTTATCAGTTTGTTGGCGGTGTGGCTGAGGAGTCAGCCTGGGCTTTCATACATAACAACCCTTCAGGATCAGACACAGGGATCTGTCGGCTCCCAGCCATGGAATGTGACAGCCTTCTGTCAGAGAGGGAGACGATTCACCATACAGCCAGCCAGGGTAGGCCCAGGCAGAGAACAGAATGTAACCAGGGACCATTCAGCCAGCCAGGGTAGGCCCAGGCAGAGAACAGAATGTAACCAGGGACCATTCAGCCAGCCAGGGTAGGCCCAGGCAGAGAACAGAATGTAACCAGGGACCATTCAGCCAGCCAGGGTAGGCCCAGTAGGAGAACAGAATGTAACCAGGGACCATTCAGCCAGCCAGGGTAGGCCCAGGCAGAGAACAGAATGTAACCAGGGACCATTCAGCCAGCAAGGGTAGGCCCAGGCAGAGAACAGAACGTAACCAGGGACCATTCAGCCAGCCAGGGTAGGCCCAGGCAGAGAACAGAACGTAACCAGGGACCATTCAGCCAGCCAGGGTAGGCCCAGGCAGAGAACAGAATGTAACCAGGGACCATTCAGCCAGCCAGGGTAGGCCCAGGCAGAGAACAGAATGTAACCAGGGACCATTCAGCCAGCCAGGGTAGGCCCAGTAGGAGAACAGAATGTAACCAGGGACCATTCAGCCAGCCAGGGTAGGCCCAGGCAGAGAACAGAATGTAACCAGGGACCATTCAGCCAGCAAGGGTAGGCCCAGGCAGAGAACAGAACGTAACCAGGGACCATTCAGCCAGCCAGGGTAGGCCCAGGCAGAGAACAGAACGTAACCAGGGACCATTCAGCCAGCCAGGGTAGGCCCAGGCAGAGAACAGAATGTAACCAGGGACCATTCAGCCAGCCAGGGTAGGCCCAGGCAGAGAACAGAATGTAACCAGGGACCATTCAGCCAGCCAGGGTAGGCCCAGGCAGAGAACAGAATGTAACCAGGGACCAAAGAACAGAATGCAACCAGGGACCAGAGAACAGAATGTAACCAGGGACCAGAGAACAGAATGTAACCAGGGACCAGAGAACAGAATGTAACCAGGGACCAGAGAACAGAATGTAACCAGGGACCAGAGAACAGAATGTAACCAGGGACCAGAGAACAGAATGTAACCAGGGACCAGAGAACAGAATGTAACCAGGGACCAGAGAACAGAATGTAACCAGGGACCAGAGAACAGAACGTAACCAGGGACCAGAGAACAGAATGTAACCAGGGACCAGAGTTCAGAACGTAACCAGGGACCAGAGAACAGAATGTAACCAGGGACCAGAGAACAGAATGTAACCAGGGACCAGAGAACAGAACGTAACCAGGGACCAGAGAACAGAATGTAACCAGGGACCAGAGAACAGAACGTAACCAGGGACCAAAGAACAGAACGTAACCAGGGACCAGAGAACAGAATGTAACCAGGGACCAGAGAACAGAATGTAACCAGGGACCAGAGAACAGAATGTAACCAGGGACCAGAGAACAGAACGTAACCAGGGACCAGAGAACAGAACGTAACCAGGGAGCTGAGAGAAAAAGAAGGGAAGACGAAAAAGGTTTCCTTGTTCCTTTACTCCTCTCTCTCTCTCTCTCTCGCTCTCTGCATCTCCCCTCTCGCTCTTCGCCTGTCTCCGATACCGGGAGAGAGTAGACGGGGGAGGCATGTAATCTATTCGCCTCGGATCTTTATTTATTTATTTCCCACAGCGCAAAATTAGTATAATTATACAGTAATGAGTGCTACAATGGAGTGCTGTTTTCTATTACGCCAGCCCCACTGCCAGCTAGCACTGTGAGAGAGAGAAAGAGCTGGGGGGCACACTGTCTATGTCCCACATGGTAAACAGTAGCAAACTGATTAAAATGCAGTGGCGGAGACTCAAGAGAAGAATATAGTTGCTGGGTCCTCACCCTCCTTCCCACCCCCACTCTCCTTCCCACCCTCCTTCTCACCCCTCATCCTCCTTCCCACCCTCCTTCCCACCCCCCACCCATCTCCAACTTTAGAGAACGAAAGAACAAGAGACACAGATTGAAAGAGAAACAGTCCATCTGTCTCACCATCCAAGTGTTCAAGACAAGTATTTACTGCATACCGTAGACGTGATTTCTGGGAATGTTGAGAAAGTGCCTGCAAGCGAACTCCAAGGGACCAAGTAACAGACCATCTATCTCACCATTGAAGCGTTCAGCTGTCTGTACTGTAGATGTGATTGCTGGGACTTACTGTATCAACAGTGCATGTACAAGCTGAGACTCATAGTACAGCATGACAGTATTACTATGTTACAGTAGACAGTGCTTGTAGAGTCCGGAGCTGGCAAGACTTCTCATATCCTCAATTGGAATGAGTCACCTAAGTTGCCCTGCCTGATTGTGTAATCAATGTAGATCTACACACACAGCTGCCTAAAAGACAGATACTGTGTGAATTAAGGGTACATTCATTCACTAAGTGACTTTCTATAGAAACCCATGGAGAGAGTATGACCTGTAGGCTGGAATGATGAGTAAATGAGTAGATGAGTGGGTTAGAGGCCATGGATGAGTGTAGAGGGAGGGAGAGAGAGAGAGAGAGAGACAGAGAGGGCGAGGGAGGGTGAGGGAGGGAGGTAGAGAGAGAGAGACTCAGCTGTTGGTCCTGCTGTACCGGTACCCCCTGTATATAGCCCCGCTATTGTTATTTACTGCTACCTTTTAATCATTTGTTATTCTTATCTCTTGCTTTTTTTAGGTATTTTCTTAAAACGGCATTGTTCGTTTATAAGGGCTTGTAAGTAAGCATTTCACTGTTGCATTCGGCGCATGTGACAAATAAAATTTGATTTGATTGATTTGAAATACTATCCATATTTACGTTGATTTATTTTCCCTTTTGTACTTTAACTATTTGCACATCGTTACAACATCGTTACAACACTGTATATAGCCATAGACATTGGAAATGTTTCTATTCCTTTGGAACTTTGTGAGTGTAATGTTTACTGTTTATTTTTTATATTTATTTCACTTTTGTTTATTATATATTTTACTTGCTTTAGCAATGTAAAAATACAATTCCCAGAGAGAGAGAGATAGTGCTGTTTATTGACAAAGATAATTTTTTATTTAACTAGGCAAGTCAATTAAGAACAAATTCTTATTTACAATGATGGCCTAACCCGGCCGACGCTGGGCCAATTGTGCGCCACCCTATGGTACTCCCAATCACGGCCAGATGTGATACAGCCTGTATGCGAACCAGGGACTGTAGTGACGCCTCTTGCAATGAGATGGAGTGCCTTAGACCACTGCGCCACTCGGGAGCCCATAGATGTACGACGGTAGTGGAGTGTAGACAGGCCTGGGTCTGGACCTGCTCTGTTTCAAGGCAAGGTGACAAAGTGGGAGCCGGGCAGAGGTGTACTGTAGGTAACCAGAGAAACAGAGCTGTCTGCCTAGCTATGTGTTAAGCCCACACTCACTTACATGTGTTGTGTGAGATCTCACCAGCCATTACACCTCCTCACATACTGGAGCCTACTAACGTGGGTGGGAACAGATCTCAGAGCACTGGGATAATAATAACTGAATGTTGACTAAGCTCAGTGCATTAATCCACATTGTATGAACATTTGAGAATGATAGATGTGGTGAATAGATTCATTAATACACAATTTTAAGGGACTTTTTTACTGACCTCATGGAGTAAAGAAATCAGACATATTGCTTTCTTCTTCCTGTGTCTTTGAACTGATTCTGTGTCTGCTGTGGTAGCAATACGTCACCACTCATGTCCAATTGGGCTCTGCAAGGGCTGTTGTTCTTGTTTACCCATCATGCAGTTGTTCCTCGTCTAAACGAAGGGTTTTGGACACCTGTGTTCTACACCTGGTGTCAGGTTCCTCCGTGCCTGACAGTATTGCAGCGCGGGTAGACAAGGTGACAAGATGTCACCTCACGGCAACTCCCTCTCGCCCAAAACCCCACAAATCATTTTGACATCTCAAACTTCTCCATCTCTGCTAAAGGTGGCAGTCCCAGCAGCCCCGACTTACAAACATTGCACAAAAATCCTACTCTTATCCCCTGTGTTTTGAGGGGGACTTGTCAAGCATCTACGGTCTTAGATATTCTGACATCCGTCTTGCCATCTTTCATATTTGCTCAGAGGAGCTGGACCTCAAATGCCGGTTGTCGTGAACGGGAGCTAGGAGAGAAAAAATCATTTCAGATCAAGTATGACAGCATTTTATGAGATTTGAGAGGAGGTTTATGCGTCATGCAGTTTTGGAGGCCCTTGTGTAACAGCATTCACTCCAGCCTGTTCCAGTCAACTCTGGTGGTATATAGGCACTGTATGATGTTCAATGTGCTGTCCTCTCTTCTCTGTCAATCAAAATATTCCATCATGTTCCCCCTCCTCCCACTGTTTTCATGTTTTACATACAGTATGTGTCTCTTCTCCCCACAGTATTGTCTGTGTAAGCAGGGCCACTGCAGGTGATTAATAAAAAAAATTCAGAGTGCAGTATTTGTCTCCTCTATCACTGATATTTCGCTCTTATTACAATGGATTACTGTAATTTTCAGTCCTAGCTGGCCAGCATCATACAAACTGGACCCTAACAACTTAATTGTGCTCTACAAGCAGAGAGCCAGGCAGCCTGTCCCTGTCGGTGACGGCAGACTACAGGTGTGTAAATACAGGGAATGTTGTGTAGTGACAGCCTAAGCTCAGGTGTGTGTGTGTGTGTGTGTACTGTACTCCCCTGCTGATAGAATGGAGTCACTCTCCAGGTTCGCGATCTGTCTTGGATAAGTGTAATGAATGGTTGTTCACAAGATGAGACCACCTTTTCAGGGATTGTTAGTGTATCAAAATAACACACACATGCACGTGGACGGCACACACACACGCACGCACACACGCACACACGCACACACGCACGCACGCCCGCACGCACACACACACACATACCTACGTTATGTCTCTCTCATCCTGTCCTGTAAAAATGACACAGCTATCTATATACTGTAAGAGGAGTAATGTTGGATACTTAGAGGAATCCTACACACATACAGAGAGAGAGAGAGAGAGAGAGAGAGAGAGAGCGAGAGAGAGAGAGAGAAAGAGAGAGAGAGAGAGAGAGAGAGAGAGAGAGAGAGCGAGAGAGAGAGAGAGAGCGAGAGAGAGCGAGCGAGCGAGAGCGAGAGCGAGAGAGAGAGAGATTCCTCAGTGACCCTTCACTCCCATTTGTTTTCATTGCTGACGTGACGTGACAGTGAACCATCATAGCATTGGTTCCAATGCTGTGCAGTGTGTTTTTCTTGCGCCTTCGTGGCTGTTGTGGCTTCACCCAGATTGGTGTTGCACATCGGTAGTGGGGGAGTTCTACCCATAGAGGCTGACCTCATAGTACTACTGAGAAGCGTTGCTTCAGAGACGGCAAGGGCCAGGGTGCCCTGAGAAATGGCTCTGGACAAGTCTGAAACCCCCTGGATGTTAAGCCCCTCCGTTTCATCTCCGAACTGCCTCTACTCTTGTCATCATCCCGACGCTGACTGCTCAAGCCCTGAATGAACTACCCTGCCTGCCATGATCATCAATTAACTATTTTTTTTTGTTTTACAATTTCCATTTTTTTTTTTCTGAAGTGCTTTGAGTTTGTAATGAAAAGATCTATAAAAGTGTAATAAATTATTATTAAGTGACAGTGAACCCCTCCCCCCCCCATTGAACTCTTCCCACTGCCATGGTGATATACAGATGTAGGATCTTAGTTTGAGCCAGTTTGCTACAGCAGGAAATATGAATTATTATGTGGATTACAATTCATGGAAAAACATTTTTGTAAGGGAAAATCAGGTCTGAAATGTCCAAGTGGACACGAAAAACTTAAACTTCAGGTTTTTAAACCTCAAATACACCATACGTTTTAAATGTTGTGCATTGCAGGAAAGTTATCCTGCAACAGGGTGATCCGATTAAAAAACCTTCGTCTGTAGTGGAAGCCTGGAAGGTATATGGAGATTCCATTCCAGATTCCACATTCTTCCATTCCCAGAAAATGTGTCAGCTAGTCCCGGTCCTAGTAGTTTCATGCTCTGCTGACAGATGCTTTTGGGAATGTGGAATATTCTCATCATGGGGTTGTTTAATAGTACAGATTATGATTTCTATATGACTACACAGCAAGTTCTTCAGTGTTAAATCAACACTGACAGAATTAAATTCAACACTGGGCCAGTGCCTGTCTATATGCAGGGTTTCCGTTAAGAACATGTGGAGCCTGAAAACATGACCGGGAAGATTTGAATGCGTCTTGAGTATAATTTAAAATGTTGAGACAAGAGGAAGGGGAGGGGTGTGTGTCACGCCCTGGCCTTGGAGATCCCTGTTTATTCTCTATATTTTGGTTAGGTCAGGGTGTGATTAGGGTGGGTACTCTAGCTTTTTGCATATCTATGTTGTCTTTTTCTTTGTCGGCCTAGTATGGTTCCCAATCAGAGGCAGCCGTCTATCGTTGTCTCTGATTGGGGATCATACTTAGGCAGCCCTTTTTCCCACCTTTTGCTGTGGGATCTTGTCTTTGTTTGTTGCATGGATTGCACTCCTAAGCGTTTCGTTCGTTGAGTTGTTTATTGTTTTTTTGGTGGAACATTTGAATAAAGAAGATGTACGCCTCCCACGCTGCACCTTAGTCTTCATTTAACGACGGACAGAACAGTGTGTGGCAAAGAGTCTCTCTCCAGAATGGCTCAGCTGTCTCCCACCAATTCTTGCGCGTTGATTGTTTTATTGTATGAATTGTAGGCCCTTACATATGTCACCAGTAGTAAATGTACTGTTAACCCCTGTCATTTGGTTACATTCATTACTGTTAATGCACGTATTAATTACAGTCATTTACCGACCGTTCTCATTCTCAGACTGGAAACGTTGTTTGCAGATTTCATAATCTGCTGCACTTGTGAGAAACAACTTTGGGTTTATTTCATAACCATTATTTACGAGATCTGCCAATTCTTTCATTGCCTTTTGTTTGGAGTGCTCCATGTGAACAATGAGCATGTGTCTGGTTTCTCTGTTCCGATAATGTTGAGGGAGCGTGCATACCTAAGCACTCATATAGGTACCTGGCCTGCTGCGTGGAAATGTAGGGAAGTGTTTTTTTAACATCTATTGCGAATGATAAAATATTAAAACTAAAACTAAAAATCTTTTCAACAATCTTCCCCTCGATAATCACCAATCCTCGGTGTGAAAGAGCAGTGGAAGTTATAGGCCTACTACTGCATTGTCCTATAGGCTATGATGGATCACGCAATCGTTCACGTGTCCATATGGCAGAGAATGGTGATCTCCCATTAGTTCATGTGTCCATATGGCAGAGGCTGGTGATCTCCCATTAGTTCATGTGTCCATATGGCAGAGAATGGTGATCTCCCATTAGTTCATGTGTCCATATGGCAGAGGCTGGTTATCTCCCATTAGTTCATGTGTCCATATGGCAGAGAATGGTGATCTCCCATTAGTTCATGTGTCCATATGGCAGAGGCTGGTTATCTCCCATTAGTTCATGTGTCCATATGGCAGAGGCTGGTGATCTCCCATTAGTTAATGTGTCCATATGGCAGAGGCTGGTTATCTCCCATTAGTTCATGTGTCCATATGGCAGAGGCTGGTTATCTCCCATTAGTTAATGTGTCCATATGGCAGAGGCTGGTTATCTCCCATTAGTTCATGTGTCCATATGGCAGAGGCTGGTTATCTCCCATTAGTTAATGTGTCCATATGGCAGAGGCTGGTGATCTCCCATTAGTTCATGTGTCCATATGGCAGAGGCTGGTTATCTCCCATTAGTTAATGTGTCCATATGGCAGAGGCTGGTGATCTCCCATTAGTTCATGTGTCCATATGGCAGAGAATGGTGATCTCCCATTAGTTCATGTGTCCATGTGGCAGAGGCTGGTTATCTCCCATTAGTTCATGTGTCCATATGGCAGAGGCTGGTTATCTCCCATTAGTTAATGTGTCCATATGGCAGAGGCTGGTGATCTCCCATTAGTTCATGTGTCCATATGGCAGAGGCTGGTGATCTCCCATTAGTTAATGTGTCCATATGGCAGAGACTGGTTATCTCCCATTAGTTAATGTGTCCATATGGCAGAGGCTGGTTATCTCCCATTAGTTAATGTGTCCATATGGCAGAGGCTGGTTATCTCCCATTAGTTAATGTGTCCATATGGCAGAGGCTGGTGATCTCCCATTAGTTCATGTGTCCATATGGCAGAGGCTGGTGCTCTCCCATTAGTTCATGTGTCCATATGGCAGAGGCTGGTGATCTCCCATTAGTTTATGTGTCCATATGGCAGAGGCTGGTGCTCTCCCATTAGTTCATGTGTCCATATGGCAGAGGCTGGTTATCTCCCATTAGTTCATATGTCCATATGGCAGAGGCTGGTGATCTCCCATTAGTTCATGTGTCCATATGGCAGAGGCTGGTTATCTCCCACTAGTTCATGTGTCCATGTGGCAGAAACTGGTGATCTCCCATTAGTTCACGTGTCCATATGACAGAGGCTGGTTCACTTTTAACTTTGTTTTAACGATTAACCACTTGACAATGATTTTAAAAAATGGAAACGGTATTATTGAAATTAAAATGTTCCACGAAAAAGCACGTATGAAAATCTAAACTGGCACGCAGAACGGTAGAAATGGTAGAGTAAGTTGGAAGCTTCCCCAAACTTGAAACTCATGTGCTGCCTATGAAGTCTTTCTAAAAGAATCTCCTCCAGGTTTCCGTGGTTGACTTTTGCCTATAGGCTACTTTGAAGGAAGTTAAGACATGCCTCATAACATGAAATAAAACATTCAAGTTTCAAACAGTTAAGTATGTTTTCAAAATGCATACCTCCTTCAACTCAAATTGTAAAGTGGAGTTTTACCCTAACACAGTGGTGTCAGGAACCTCCTGGTTTACAGGCCACATCCGACCTGCAAGTCACATTATGCTGGCTTGCAAAGTGTTGTGTAATTCCTATTGGAATCCAGCCAGAGTTAAGATATCCAACAGTTGAAATGTGTATTCCACTGCATTCAGAATGGCTGACAGGGTTAGGAACATTGTGAGGAGACTATCTAAATCATTTAAACTGCCATTAATGGGTGCAATAGATTAAACTAACTGATTGGATTAGTTTAGAAAAATGTACAGCTGTATGCAGAGCACGCTGGGAAATCTGATAATGATAGGTGTGGTTTTGAATGTTTTACTCTCCACGGAGACACAGTCACACTGTCAACACTGGTTATTAACACCAACACTGGGATTTTTTCATACCGCTGAGAGTTAGTTTCACTCTTACAGAGATATTTTAACTCCTGAATCAACACTAGAAATGTTACACTGAAAAATCAACACTAGGTAACACCGGCCAATTTGCTGTGTATAGTCGAGTCATGCTTCAAGATCTTAATGGATAAACTCTTGACTGACATGTCATTAAAGACCTTTGTACTAGTTCCAAGTCTATTAGACTTGAAAGGTGCAGTGGTGGAATTTGAGCCCCATCCAAAATGTCTAACACAATACATATCAACAACAGTGTAAGCACCTGTAGCTACAGTACACAGGATCTCATCTTCATACTAATATCAAATACAATTTTGGAATTTCCTTTAATGACGTTTTTCCATACATCAAGTGACAGTGCGACAGGTGTTACCAATCAGTGTGGATATCCCTAACAAGTAATTCCATTGGCTAATTCGGCACCTGGAGAAGAATTGATCGCACCTGCCACTCGTTAGTAATCATTAAGTATAATCACAGAACACTAGATGACATCCCCCATGTTACATTATTTATTTCACTTTGTTTATTTAACCTTTATTTAACTAGGCAAGTCAGTTAACTAGGCAAGTCAATTCTCTGCCTCTAACCCTATTACAGGGGCTGAGTCACTGGCTTTACTGGGGCTCTCTCATGCCGTCCCTGGAGGAGGTGCGTCACCTGAGTGGGTTGAGTCACTGATGTGGTCATCCTGTCTGGGTTGGCGCCCCCCCCCCCCCCCTTAAGTTGTGCCGTGGCGGAGGTCTTTGTGGGCTATACTCAGCCTTGTCTCAGGATGGTAAGTTGGTGGTTGAAGATATCCCTCTAGTGGTGTGGGGGCTGTGCTTTGGCAAAGTGGGTGGGGTTATATCCTTCCTGTTTGGCCCTGTCCGGGGGTGTCCTCGGAGTGGGCCACAGTGTCTCCTGACCCCTCCTGTCTCAGCCTCCAGTATTTATGCTGCAGTAGTTTATGTGTCGGGGGGCTAGGGTCAGTTTGTTATATCTGGAGTACTTCTCCTGTCCTATTCGGTGTCCTGTGTGAATCTAAGTGTGCGTTCTCTAATTCTCTCCTTCTCTCTTTCTCTCTCTCGGAGGACCTGAGCCCTAGGACCATGCCCCAGGAATACCTGACATGATGACTCCTTGCTGTCCCCAGTCCACCTGACTGTGCTGCTGCTCCAGTTTCAACTATTCTGCCTTATTATTATTCGACCATGCTGGTCATTTATGAACATTTGAACATCTTGACCATGTTTTGTTATAATCTCCACCCGGCACAGCCAGAAGAGGACTGGCCACCCCACATAGCCTGGTTCCTCTCTAGGTTTCTTCCTAGGTTTTGGCCTTTCTAGGGAGTTTTTCCTAGCCACCGTGCTTCTTCACCTGCATTGCTTGCTGTTTGGGGTTTTAGGCTGGGTTTCTGTACAGCACTTTGAGATATCAGCTGATGTACGAAGGGCTATATAAAATAAATTTGATTGAGTTAAGAACATACTCTTATTTACAAGAGCGTTAGGCCTACCCTGGCGACGCTGGGCCAATTGTGCGCAGCCCTATGGGACTCCCAATCACGGCCGGTTGTGATACAGCCTGGAATCGAACCAGGTCCAATAGTGACGCCTCTAGCACTGAGATGAAGTGCCTTGGACCATTGCCCCACTTTGGATCAGTTTAATTATAACACTGGTCTACAATAACTGTGTAGTGCTGAGTAGGTACATTGTAATTACTTATGTTATAACCAGAATATTTTGACTGGTCACCTGGAGTACTACAGAGGACATGGAAACCTCCCTAAACGTATTCCAAACACATGTAATCCCCCTGGCTGAGTGAACTGAACATTGGGGCGGAAGAGTGCGTTGGATAACAGGCCAGCATGTACCGAGCATCTACTGTCTACTGTACCCACAACCCTCAAATCCTGCCCAGGCTCCAGTAGAGAGAGCAGAGGAATGGGAGAGACAGATAGAGAGAGATCTTGAGAGAGAGAGAGAGAGAGAGAGAGAGAGAGAGAGAGAGAGCGAGAGAGAGAGGGGGGAGAGAGAGAAAGAAAAAAGAGAGAAACAAAGCGAGAGTGAGAGACAGAGAGATTGAGTGAGAGAGAGAGTTAAAGGGAGGCCCCCCTGTGCCAATTTGCTGTGCCTCCCGTTGCTCCTCTTCTCTGTGATCCGTCAGGCGGTCACTGGAGCCTCCCTGTGACAGACAGGCCTGCGTTCCACTCCACCCACTCCGGAGCTAGCTCACACTGAATTAAAGAGTCCCCTCGGCCGACAAGCGCTTTCTTTCTCTCCCTCTTACCCTATCTCAGCCATTCTCTCTATCTCTCACTCTATCTCAGCCACTATATATCTCTTTCCCTCCCCTCTCTCTCCCTCTTTCTGCCTCTCTCTTTCTCTCTCTCTCTTTCTCTCTTTCTCTCTCTCTTTCTCTCCCTCGCCCTCTATATATCTATCCCCCCCTCTCTCTCTCTCTCTCTCTCGCTCTCTATCACTCACTTTGTCACTCTTCCTCTCTCTTGCTCTAGCTCTTTCTCTCCCCCTCTTTCTCTCCCTATCCTTGCCACACTTCATGATCATGTCTTTTTGCTGAGCCTGTGGAATGGGCTTACTCCTCTTCATTAAGTTTAGTGCAGAGAGGCTAATCCACCGCCCAGCGCCTAGCAATGAGCGGATTTGTGCTTTTCCTCAAACGTCTAAGAACATGACTCCATAAAGTTTCTCTCCTCTTTAATCCGCCACCTACCAGTAGCTATGTCTCGCCTGGGCATGGTCGGGTTTAGAAATGAAGGTGTTCTGGAGTTGATTTTTGTCATGAGGCTTCAGGGATAGAGCCATATTTGACTGGGATACTTGATCCTGTTGAAGACTGTCTGTCAGTGTGTGGAACGGGTTGGAATGCGTCATGTGGCTGGATGGATGACAAGCTAAGTGTTTCACACCAGGAACGGTTAGGGAAAGCGGAAGGAAGGCCACACATATTTATACTCAGTGTCTGCTAGTGTACGTTGGACTGTTAGGGACAGAGTAGGAATCCCACACACATTCATACATAGTGTGTACTAGCTACTGTGTATTGACATTGGTACAGTAGACTAGGGCCACCATCAAGAACTACTGTTCAACATGACACTAACATAGTAGCTTCCTCTCTGTCCCTGTGAGAAAGGAGCAGTTTGTCTGGAATCTTACATTGCTATTCCATTACTATGAAAGTCCAATGACCTTTATGATAATGGATATGTCATGTTCTTATCTGGAATGCTATTTGATGGGCTAACAGGAAAGGAGTCAGCTGGGGCTATGTCCTCCTCCCTCTACCCTCCAACCCTCCTCCATGCAGCTGCTATGTTCAAGATAAATTCCTCTTTCGTAAACCTTAGTTCATTCCTATGTGTGTGAGGGTAAGTGAGGACATGACTAGTCCACCCCCCCCCCCCCCCCCCCCCCCACGCCCTTCCACCTCTTGAAATGGAATGCCCCATTGACTTAGAGTGGATAATGTAGTAGGATACAGTTGGTCCAGTCTACCCAGGGGGGCAGTGTTTGTTGAGACACTGTGGTCCTCATGGGTAAGGGGTTGAGTGGGAGAAGCGGAGTAGCAGTGTATCAGGGTTAGGGGCCTCAGAGTTGCAGTGGGCCAGTGGAGTGAGTGTATGTTAGTGATGCTGTGAGACCAAGTACCCCCTCCCCTCCCTTACCTCCCTTTCTCCCCCTCCCCTCCCACCTCCTCCCTCACCAGGCTCTGCATCTAATGGAATCCAAGGTGACAAGTTCACATCCTCTTCTAGAGAGCCATTCTCTCTTGACCTAGTTTTCATACGTCGCATCGCAGCAGAACCACACACACACACACACACACACACACACACACACACACACACACACACACACACACACACACACACACAATAACTCTCTCGTCTCTTTCTCTCTCAAACACACACATGCACGTATGCTCACACACTGCAGATAACACAACCCCTGCTCTTTGTAGGCATTATCCCCACTTTGCCAAGTGAAGGGAAAATATGTGCTGTGTGCCCACCCCACATACTGCATGCCACCCCCACCCCACAACCTCACAACCCCCCGCATCCCAAACTTCCACTCCCATCCCATTCCTCTGAATACTTCATATCTGGGCAGGATGCCAGGGGCAGAGCTGGTATGCGCTGGTAGAAATCCACCATGCCAGCTTCCCCATTGGCAATGGAATATCTAATGAAGCGAATCGACCTGGAATCAGGAATGATAGACGAACACAGATGAAAAATTCAAAAGGGACGATCTTGATAAAATCCTCCATCTTTATTTGATGGCCTTGTCTATCTAGAGCTGAAGCAGAGAGGGGAGTTGAAAATGTGAGTGGATGGATGCTCTGTAAGGAGAGAGTATTATGCAACCTATACAGTGTGTGAGTGTGTCCCAAAAGGCACCCTATTCCTTACATACAGCCATATGGGTCCTGGTCAAAAAATAGTGGAAAAGGGAATAGGGTGCCATTTGGGACCATTGGCTTGCAAAGTGTGGATCTCTTTTATGAAAAACAACAGCAGCAGAGAGTGGTGAGGAGCTTGCACATGTGCAGAGAGAGTGAGAGAGAGAGAGAGAGAGAGAGAGAGAGAGAGAGGGAGAGCAAGAAAGAGGGGGAGAGAGAGAGCAAGGAAGGGCAGGGCAGGACAGCAGCTGGGACTGGTAAACAGCAGGTTCTCTCTCCTCTGCTATTGATGAGAAATATGACGACCTGTAACCTCCTCGCTTACATCAACACCCTCTCATTCATACTGCACTCCTTACATGCATTTCTCACTAAGCACTCCTCCATGACCATGTGTGAGAATGTGGACATTTTTATTTGTGTGTATGTGTGTGTATGCATGTGTGTGCTGGCATGCACGTGTATGTGTGTTTATGTGAGCATTAGGAAACAGAAGTCTGCACTCTTGTTTGTGTGTTTGTGGGTGTGTGTGGTTTGTGGGTGTTTGGGTCTGTGCCGGGGGTCAGAATGCGTGTCTGTTTTGTGATGCATTCTGGGTCCAAACAGAATTTGGGTGGTTGGGCCGGGGTGAGAGAGAGAGAGACAGAAATACACAGGCAGAGAGAGAGGGATTGGGGGGATGGGGGAATGAGATGAGTGACAGCTCTTGAATGTGTGGCATCTCTCTCTATCTTTCTCTCTCTCTGCCACCTGAGGGCTGAGTCCGGGTGGTGGTGGGCGAGGTGTGAGATCTGGCCTGCGGGGGGACGGCGGGACAAGTTGCCTCAGCTGGGAGAAGTGCGGGGGGGGGGGGGGGGGGGGGGGGCTAGACAGTGGTCCTTTCTGTCATCTCTGTCTCTGTCCCATAGGGGTCTGGTCAAAAACAGTGCACTAAACAGGGAATAGAGTGATATTTAGGACTCTGCCACATGACAACACCAGCAGCTTGTCTCTGTTTTAACCCCATCTTTCTCCTCCTTCTAGCCTTCTGTCTGTATTTAGGCCTCATCCTCTTGTTTTTCTCTATCTATCAGACATGGTTTATTTACTTGCGTCTTAACAGGAGAGGGAGGTGTTGAGAAACTTTGATTGACTTCCTGCCTGACTACATTGCTAACACATACCAGATCTTATAATGCCTGGATAGGTATATATCAGCTAACCACATCATATGACATAGCCATCTGATGTCTAACTGCACAGTCGATGACATGGCACTCAACAATTGGTTGATGCAATGCAAAGCCTTGACAACTAGTCGGCAGGAACGTGTACGTAATCTGCACTCCTGTTTTTAGTCTGGACTATAGAGGCACCAGGCGGTTTGTGTAAGAGCAGACAACAGCCTGTGTTCTACAGGGGTTTGCTTTGATGGGATGAGACGTAGGTGGAACCTTATTCCCTATACAGTGCACTACTTTTGGGATGCAGATGTAGCATGGCAAGGCATCAGTTTGAGATAGGAGAGGAGAGCAGGGGGAAAGGCGAAGCGTTAGCTAGCTAGCTGGTCTATAGTTCTGCTGGGCTGTGCTGTTCCTGCCTGCCTGTGGTCCAGTTTATTTAGAATCTGCAGGCTGCAGGAATGTTCCAGGCTGGGGGGACGGGGGGGGACGGGGGGACTCAGTAATCTCCCAGATGGAAAGTCCAAGTCCTATATCGCAGCTGTCCGACGTCGCAGCAGTGACCAACACATGACACCTGAGAAGAAGAAAACAGACAACAGAAGTTTCAGGTGTGACTCATGGAGAGAGAGATTATCTGTATGTTCGAGAGACTTTGTTGGATGAGACCCGCTGTATTTTGTTCACACACACACACACACACACACATACACACACACACACACACACACACACACACACACACACACACACACACACACACACACACATGCAAACGCGCACACACACTCGCAAGCACATATGCGCACACACACACAGGCATGCACGCAGGCAGGCAAGCACTCACGCAGGCACACCCTCGCAAGCACACACACAAACACACACGTACGCACACAGACACACCACCAGCCCCACAATCGTTTTCCTTCAGCTACAGCCCTGTAATTGTTGTTGTGCCCATAGTGTAAGCAAGACCAGATCCATTATCTGACAGTAGATACTGCATCCCAGGGCTATCTGTCTATCTGATTCCTGAGGAATTGACACAAGCTCCATTGATTTTGATGTAACAGCTTGGAGAAGCTTATGTCACCCTGCTCTGCTTTATATTCTGCGCAGGATATGAGACAAACAGCATTATAATCACAACAGCAGTTTACTAAGCTAACCTTTATTACATGCTCTCCTGTGTTGCTAACCTTTATTCCATGCTATCCTGTGTTGCTAACCTTCATTCCATGCTATCCTGTGTTGCTAACCTTTATTCCATGCTATCCTGTGTTGCTAACCTTTATTCCATGCTCTCCTGTGTTGCTAACCTTTATTCCATGCTCTCCTTTGTTGCTAACCTTTATTCCATGCTATCCTGTGTTGCTAACCTTTATTCCATGCTATCCTGTGTTGCTAACCTTTATTCCATGCTATCCTGTGTTGCTAACCTTTATTCCATGCTATCCTGTGTTGCTAACCTTTATTCCATGCTCTCCTGTGTTGCTAACCATTATTCCATGCCCTCCTGTGTTGCTAACATTTATTCCACACTATCATTTGTTCAGTGCTCACATCCCAAATCATTGCTTAGCTGGTATGACTCAAAAATCGAATGAAATCAAAGTTCAGATTTGAAGATGTTATCGCAGGTGCAGCAGAATGCTTGGGTTTCAAGCTCCAACAATGCAGTAATACCAACCAATACACACATAATCCAGAAAAATGAAATACTATAACGAGCAAGAGAGAGACCGAAATATAAATATATATACATATAATGGTGTGTATAGACACTATGGACAGAATGAGAAGAAAAGGTGTATACAGCAGAAGTTATATAGGATGAACATTGAGTAGAATACAGAATATGCAGTGCATTCGGAACGTATTCAGACCGTTGACTTTTTCCACATTTTCTTACGTTACAGCCTTATTCTAAAAATGATTCAATAGTTTTACTTCCTCATCAATCTACATACAATACTCCACAATGAAAAAGTGAAAACAGGTTTTTAGCCCAGCCGCGAGCTGTCCGGGGATTCGAGCCTACCAGACAAGCTAAATGCCTTTTATGCTCGCTTTGTGGCAAGCAACACTGAAGCATGCATGAGAGCACCAGCTGTTCCAGACAACTGAGTGATAACGCTCTCGGTACACAACAGTGGTAGGCCTGATTACCGACAATGATGAGACAGCCAATAGGGAGGAGGTCAGAGACAGTGTCGTGTCAGGACAACAACCTCTCCCTCAAGGTGAGAAAGAGAAAGGAGTACAGGAAAATGACTGCAAGAAAAGGCGAGCTGAACAGGCCCCCTTTAACACCAATGGGAATGTAGTGGAGCAGGTCGATAGTTTCAAGTTCCTTGGTGTCCAACTCACCAACGAACTATCATGGTTCAAATACACCAAGACAGTTGTGAAGAGGGCACAACTAAATATTTTCCCCCTCAGGAGACTAAAAATATTTGGCATGGGTCCCCAGATCTTTAAAAAGTTCTACACCTGCACCATCGAGAGCATCCTGCCTGGTCGCATCACCGCATGGTATGGCAACTGCTTGGCATCTAACCGTAAGGCGCTACAGAGGGTAGTGAGTACGGCCCAGTACATCACTGGGGCCAAGCGTCCTGCCAACCAGGACCTATATCCTTTTATAACTAGGGGGCAGTATTTTAATTTTTGGATAAAAAACTTTCCCGTTTTAAACGGGATATTTTGTCACGACAAGATGCTCGACTATGCATATAATTGACAGCTCTGGATAGAAAACACTCTGATGTTTCCAAAACTGCAAAGATATTGTCTGTGAGTGCAACAGAACTGATGTTACAGGCGAAACCCAGATAAAAATCCAATCAGGAAGTGCCACATTTTTTGAAACCGCCTCATGCCAATGACTCCTTATATGAGCTACGAATGAGCTTACGTTTTCTACGTATTCCCCAAGGTGTCTTCAGCATTGTGACGTATTTTTACGCATTTATGTTGAAGAATAGCCGTAAGGGACCACATTTAGCAAGTGGTCACATGGTGGCTCCCGCAGAAACTCTTGCGTAAAGTACACAAGTAGCCATTTTTCCAATCGCTTCTTCTGAGAAACCAATTGCCCCGACGGATATATTATCGAATTGTTATGTGAAAAACACCTTGAGGATTGATTCTAAACAACGTTTGCCATGTTTCTGTTGATATTATGGAGCTAATTTTGAAAAAAGTTTGGCGTTGTAGTGACCGCATTTTCCGGTCGATTTCTCAGCCAAACGTGACGAACAAACGGGAGCTATTTCGCCTACAAAAATAATATTTTTGGAAAAAATGAACATTTGCTATCTGACTGGGAGTCTCCTGAGTGAAAACATCCAAGGTCTTCAAAGGTAAATTTTTTAATTTGATTGCTTTTCTTATTTTCGTGAAAATGTTGCCTGATGCTAGCAGAGCCTAGCCATAGCATTATGCCATGATAAACTTACACAAATGCTTGTCTAGCGTTGGCTGTAAAGCATGTTTTAAAAATCTGAGATGACAGTGTGATTTAACAAAAGGCTAAGCTGTGTCTCAATATATTTCATTTGTGATTTTCATGAATAGGAAACATTTCTAGGAAGATTTATGTCCGCTGCGTTATGCTAATTAGTTTGAGGCTATGATTACGCTCCCGCATCCGGGATGGGTAGTATCACTAGGCGGTGTCAGAGGAAAGACCAAGAAATTGTCAAAGACTTCAGTTACCCAAGTCATAGGCTGTTCTCTCTGCTACCGCATGGCAAGCGGTGCCGGAGCACCAAGTCTAGGACCAAAAGGTTCCATAAAAGCTTCTATCCCCAAGCCATAAGACTGCTGAAGAATAAATCAGATGGCCACCCAGTGTGAAGTGCAATGGAGATTGTGTAGTCTGTGGATTTGTTGGGGCGATAAAGCAAATTGTATTGGGTCTACGGTGTTGGGTAAGGTGGCGGTGATATGGTCCTTAACTAGTTTCTCAAAGCACTTCATGATGACAGAAGTGAGATCTAAGGGGCGATAGTCATTTAGTTCAGTTACCTTCGTTTTCTCGGGTACAGGAACAATGATGAACATCTAGAGACAACAGACTGGGATATGGAGAGTTTGAATTTGTCTGTAAACACTCCAGCCAACTGGTCTACGCATGCTCTGAGGACACGGCTTGGGATGCCGTCTGGGCCGGCAGTCTTGCGAGGATTAACACGCTTAAATGACATACTCACATCGGCCACGAAAATCCAGCGCATACAGTCCTCATGAGCGTTGGGGGCCTGCATCGGTGGTTCAATGTTGTTTTCCTCAAAGCATGCGAAGAAGGTGTTTAGCTTGTCCGGGAGCGAGGTGTTGGTGTTTACGACGTGGCTGGCTTTCCCTTTATAAACCATGATTGTCTGGAGTCCTTGCCACATAAGTATTTTGTCTGAGCCGTTGAATTGCTACTCAACTTTGTCCCTGTATTCTCATTTTACCTCTTCGATTGCTTTACGGAGATCTAGAGAACATCTAGAGACAACAGACTGGGATATGGAGAGTTTGAATTTGTCTGTAAACACTCCAGCCAACTGGTCTACGCATGCTCTGAGGACACGGCTTGGGATGCCGTCTGGGCCGGCAGTCTTGCGAGGATTAACACGCTTAAATGACATACTCACATCGGCCACGAAAATCCAGCGCATACAGTCCTCATGAGCGTTGGGGGCCTGCATCGGTGGTTCAATGTTGTTTTCCTCAAAGCATGCGAAGAAGGTGTTTAGCTTGTCCGGGAGCGAGGTGTTGGTGTTTACGACGTGGCTGGCTTTCCCTTTATAAACCATGATTGTCTGGAGTCCTTGCCACATAAGTATTTTGTCTGAGCCGTTGAATTGCTACTCAACTTTGTCCCTGTATTCTCATTTTACCTCTTCGATTGCTTTACGGAGGTCATAGCTCGTCTGTTTGTACACATCCATGTTCCCAGTCACCTTGCCATGGTTAGATGCGGTGGTTCGAGCTTTCAGTTTTGCGCATCTATCCACGTTTTTTTGTTGTTGGATAAGTTGTAACCGTCAGTGCGAACAACATCCTCTGTGAACTTCCTGATGAACCCAGTCACCGAGTCAGTGTATAGGTCAATACTATTCTCAGAGGCGACCCGTAGCAATTCCCAGTCCATGTGATCAAAACAATATTGAAACATAGATTTCGATTGGTCAGACCAATGTTGATCAGACCTTACCACGGGATCTTCCTGTTTCAGTTTCTGCTTATATATGGGGAGGAGCAGAATAGAGGCATGATCTGATTTGTCGTAGGGAGGGTGAGGGATGGCCTTGTAGCCATCCCAGAAGGGAGAGTAGGAATTATCTATGGACCGTGTTGCGCGTGTAGTACAGGAGATGTGTTGATAAAATGTTGCTTGGATTTCCTGTATTAAAGTCCCCAGCTTTAAATGCGGCCTCAGTTTCCACATTGCACATAATCCAGTGTAGTTCCTTGAGAGTCGTCAGCTCGGGGGGGGGGGTGGAATTACACAACAATGACTGAAGAAAATTATATCGGGAGGTAATGTGGTCAGCATTTTAATGGTGATGTATTCAAGATCGGGAGAACAAAAGGACTTGAGTTCCTGTAATCACACCCTGAGTTGTTGACCCCCCCACCTTTTCATGTCCATGCGATGGATGTATAACTTTTCTGGCTGAATGAACAGGGACAATATATCTGGAGAGAGACATGATTCCATAAAGCAGAGTATGTTACAGTCCCTGATGTCTCTCTGGAAGGAGATCCTCGCTCTGAGCTTGTCTACTTTATTGTCCAGGGACTGAATGTTAACGAGTAATACACTCAGAAGCGGTGAATGGTATGCATGGTGTCTGCGTTTGACTAGGGCCCCACTCTGCATCGGCAATTTGATGCAGCCCCCGGGATGAATAAAGCTGCCTCAGATAGTTCAAACAAAATAACCAGGTCAGGGAATTTCTGCTAAAATTTGTGGTGAGTGACTGCCAATCTTCTGGTGAAACTGGAGGGCACGCAATTCAAATAAATAATCATAAAAATTATGGATATTAAACACGTAGGTACATACAAGTGTCTTATATCAGTTGAAAGCTTAAAGTCTTGTTAATCTAACTGCACTGTCCAATTTACAGTAGCCATTACAGCGAAAGCATGCCATGCAATTGTTTGAGGATGGCGCCCCACATCAAAATATTTTTCCACCGGCACAGGTTTCACAAATTCACAAAAAGCAATGAAATATTCTTGGACTTTTTGAAAATCTTCCTCTGATTTGTCATCCAAAGGGTCCCAGCTATAACATGTAGTGTCTTTTTGTTAGATAAAATCCTTCTTTATATCCCAAAAAGTCTGTTTAGTTGGCGCCATCGATTTGAGTAATCCACTAGAGAAAGGAATCCAAAGATCTACCACTAAACTTTGTTAAAAGTTTGTTATGTTTCTATTGACTCCTCAGATCCCTAAAATGTTATCAGACTATAATATTTCATACAGAAAGAAGTATGTTCAATAGTAAACCGATATTAGCAGGTGCGTCTTGTCTTGGCGCGCCCAAACACGAATTTCCAATAGTGTGTCCCACCACTAAAATTCATATTTCTTACTCGTTTTGGAAGAAACAAGCCTTAAACCGTGAACATAGACTGCTGACACCCTGTGGAAGCCATAGGAATTGCATACTGGGAGCTAGATTTAATTATAATATGCATATCCTGGCTTCAGGCCCTGAGAAACAGGCAGTTTACTCTGGGCACGTCAGTCAGGCGGAAATTGAGAAAAAAAGACCCTAGCCCTAACAAGCTAATATACAAAAGTTATTTCAGGCTGTAGTGTATAATACAATAAATAACACCAACATAAATATTGCAAAGTTGGTTAGGAGCTAGAAACAGGGTGACCGTGTCTGTCAGTGCCATCTTGTGCTTACTGTGTTTGTCTATGTGTGTACATGAGAGTGTTTGTGTGTGTACAGTTTATGTGTGTGTGTTGGCCTTCTGCTTACCGTCAGCCTACTTACTGTATGTGTGAACCGTGTCTATAGTTATTTATCAGCACATTATCAGGCAGAGATATGGAAACCAATACATTCCATTGTTTTGGGGATCCATCTTTGCACACAGGCAATCTCCATAGATCACAATATCCCCCCACAGCCCCACTGTCTGATAAAGAGGCTGCAACAAGATTTGATTTCAACCTATGTAGGTATTGGAATAAATAGCCCATAGAAACGCACACTGTACATGCATGTACGTGACCACATATTTCCACACACACACACACACACACACACACACACACACACACACACACACACACACACACACACACACACACACACACACACACACACACACACACACACACACACACACACACACACACACACACACACACACACACACACTCCAACAAAGGCCATAGTTAATTACAGGGGTAGCAAGATATCCGACCAGGCTGCCACACATTGAGCAAACAAGATCCCACCTCCACTTATATCCACTCATCATAATGCTGAGTAAAGAGCCTGGGCCAGATAGACGCCCTGGGCAAGCACAGTGGCTGTGTTCCAAAAGGCACCCCATTCCCTATAAAGTACACTACATTTGGCCAGAGCCCTATGTGCTCTGGTCAAAAGTGATCCACTACATAGGGAATAGGATGCCATTTGGAACACAGAGAGTGTCTCAATAGAAGGTGGAGCTCAATAGGTTGGCCTCTATAGGTTAGTCATTCTGTACACACACTGTGGATAAGTAGCCTACTTACACAGCATGGTGAGTCACCACTATGGACCAAGAGGATCACTATGCATAAAACTTATGTGGTTGTACAATAATTTCCCGCCTGTTATAAAAAACATCACAGAAGAAACTGCAGAAATTATTCAAAAATGTACAAATCCCAGCTGATAACGCATGCAAGCGTTATTTCACACTTATTTCCAATGTGGACCGCTTGAATCATGCATCCATTTATTTATATTAGTTGGTGCCATTGCTATAGTGCACTTGATTTTATATTGAACCATATTGTCAGTAGAACAGACACATTGCAGTGTGTCCTCCAGTTGTGGGGATCTGGGTGAGCCTTGAAGGAGGCAGTTACAGGATAGTGTTTTTCAACCACGTAGATATCGACGCAATGCTGGTCAGTGAAAAGTTTGGCTGTCCCCTCTAGCCCTTCCTCTTCTTCATGCCCCCTTCATTTTTTGGACGGAGGCTGGGGTGGTTGTAGGAGCTCAATTTGTCACTTTTTGCATCTGCTGCTACTTTCACACCTCCAATTGGGACTCCCATCGATGTTGACGCAAGTAACACTCGTCTCCCCCTTTTCCTTCCTCCTCCTCTTCTTCCCCTTCAAAATACAGTCTGCAAAACCGCCACAACAAACAAGAGCTGAATACAACAAGCAAGTTGTTTGTTTTAAAAGATGTACACAAGTCACGCTACATATTACATGAAGGTGCCTCCCCAATGTTTGATCAAGGAAACGAATGCATTGTATTGTGTCTGTAATGATGTCCCGCGCGTCTCCTCCACCTGTTCCATTAATAAGGCATAGCAGCAATATGGAGGTGGGGGTGAGAGAGGGATGGGGAGGCAGAAAGATAGAGAGACAGAAGGAAGAGAGCGGAAGGACTGCATGTGGGTTGGGAAGAAGGGAGGGAGAGGGGGGTCAGAGAGAGCAAGAGAGCGGGGGGGAGGGAGGCAGAGAGAGACTAAAAAAAGTGTGAGTGCCGCAGCACTAACGATGCAGTAGACAACGGCATGCACTTTGAAGCCTTTCCCAGTAGTGTGTGTTAGTAAACTGGAGGAACACTCCATCAATGTCAAGTGCCAAATTCACGGAGAAAGCCGGCTTCCTGCATGCAGCTGGAGCGAACTAGAGCGAATGAGTCCTCAAGTAAAGAAAAAAGGAAGACACTGAAAGCTGTGCTCCACAATCTCCTACTCTGTTGTTTTGACTGAGGTGAGAGACTGGAAAGAGAAACAGCAGCAGCAAATTACAGTGTTTTTCATTCGTCATCTTATGTAGAAACAAAGGTAACCTGTTGCTGTCTCTCTTTGTTTCCTTGCATCGCCTCTCACTCAGTCTGTCTGTCTGTCAGTCAGTCACTGTGTTTCTCTGGCTGAGTAGTAGATTAGGATTCGGGTGCAGGTGCAGGTGCATGTGTGGGTGTATTTTGATGTGTCTATCAGTGTGTGTGTGTGTGTGTGTGTGTGTGTGTGTGTGTGTGTGTGTGTGTGTGTGTGTTTGTAAGCCTGGGTAAGCGTGTGTGTGTGCGTGTTAGGTTGCAGGTGTGGGTGTATTGTTGCATGACGTGTCTACCAAGCAGTGTTTGCCACGGTTAAGTCACTGTGTGGTGTCTGTCTATCTGTCTGTCTAAATTTCAGCCCTACCTTAGTCTGTCTGGCCCAGACCTGGATTATCAAATGGCCCAGTCACCACAACAATAAGGATGACATCATTGAGTCAGAAAGAATACGGGGGGGGGGGGGGGGGGGGGTAGTTTCAGGATTACAGGTAAACCGTGTGACTCACACTACTACAAACTTCCTTTTCAAGGCAGCATTAAAAACACATTTAGAGAACGTAGATAGAATGGAGAGGAGGGAAAAATCCTTCCATCTGTGATGGGCTTCCACTGCAGTTGGGGCTGAGAGGCAAAGCAAACATCCTCTCCCAGAATTTAATCGGTAATGGCCGGATCACTGAGTACATATCTGAGGTTGGAAACAGCCTTTAGTGTATGATTCTCCATGTCTGTGGAGGTCCAAACAGATGGAGCTGCACATAGGGGGTCTGTGGGAAAAGATGCCCTGCTGACGGGGAGATGGTGAGATGAAATGGTGGGCGGCATTAATCGGGTGATGCTGCTGCTGCAAAGAGAGAGGGGGGAGAGAGATGGGGAGGGAGATAGAACGGGGGGAGGGGGTATGAGAGGGAGGGGGGAGGGAGATAGTAAAAGAGAGGGGGGAGACAAACAGAAATACAGACAGACAGAAAGAGGAAGAGAGAGAGAGAGAGAGCGAGAGAGAGAACAGAGAGAGAACAGAGAGAGAAGAGAGAACAGAGAGAACAGAGAGAACAGAGAGAGAGAGAGAGGCGAGAGACAGAGAGAGAGAGAGAGAGAGAGTCTAAACCTTACCCCACTGTAAACCAAACTAAACACCCTATGGAAAAATACACCATTACCTTCAATGAAGTTCAACAGTGTAGAGTTCTGTCAAAGTGTATGAAAAGAACATGAGTGTGTCAAGATGAAAACTAATAAATAGTGTGTAAGTGTAAAAAAAATGATGGTCAGAGTTTGCAGAGGGATAGAAAGCTCCCTAGGACTTTGGGGTGGACGGACAGCCTTTTCCGTAGAGATGACAGGAGACTGGGTAAGATGGAATGGAACTTTTTTTACTGGCTGCTACGCTCCCATCTGCCGTCTTTGGCATCCAGTTTGGCTTTTAAAGTGACAGTCAGAGCAGGGAGAGAGATACACACACATAGACACACTCCCCCACATACAGTACAATACAACAGGTTGACATGCGACTCTTGCCAAAATAACAGTGTGAGGATTTTCTGCCATGGGTCACAGATTGTATTTCAGATACTTTTTTTCATGACACACTAAACCACAGCAGATATTTCATGTTTGATTACTATGCGCTGACTGAACACTGAGCATCAGCCAAACTCAGTTAAATTCCCATTTGGTGTGTTAGAAAGGACTATTGTTATGTCAAGCACTGATCATTTCTGGCCTGTAACAATATCTATAATCTGGTGTTCCATAAAACATCACAGTTCACTTTCCTGGTATGAGAATGTTCCGTATGCTAGGTATGCTCTACAGTATTCATATTGTATGTTAGTGCATCCCCATCCTTATCCCCACAGCAACTAAGAGAGAGGGAGGGAGGGCAACTGGGACAACTGCAAGAAGCGGTGTAAGAAAAACAACATTCTGCCACTGACAAGACGCTCCCTTGATTTGCTTATTCTGATGGCTTCTCAAAGTTTCAACTAACTTTCAGCTCCTTAATGACTGCTTTGTTTCCCAGCACCGCCTCGGAGCATCAAAGAGATGCGAAGCGGGAGATGGGAACGACGACGGAGAGAAATTGAGAGAGGGAGGGATGAAGGGGGGAGGGAGGGAGACGAAGGGAGGTGGGGGTGTAGAGGGAGGGAGGGAGGGAGAGGAAGGGAGGGTGAGTCCTCCGTCTCTTGGCAAGCCAGCTAGCATACAGTACTATAGAGACACTCTCGTTTGATCTCATCCTAGCATTAACATGTGGTTGTCGTCATCCGATCAAGATGATCCGGTCACTATCTAATTGAGATTTGTTGCATCTACACATGGTAATAAAAGGTGTCTCTCATCTGCCCACTGTGTCCTTGCAATGGGCCGATTCCGACCGGAGTTAACCCTTTGACACATACCAACACACGTGGCGTGATCACTCTACAGTGGTCCCTGCTGCGTACTCTCAAACCGGTGTGATAATTTAGATTGTCTAGTTTCGATCAACACAACAGTCAGCGCTTGAGCTGGCCACACTGTTTTTTCACAGAAACATTTTGCACAAACACGTTATGTCCCGAATGTTACCCGATTATTTTTGTATGCAATGTTCAGAAATTCACAGAAGTAGCGTAAGCATTACACAACCATCCAAACCGTAAAATGTAAGCTACATTAGTCTTAGCGCTATCTAAGGAAATATTGAGGAAACACAAGTGGTCATATTTATCTAACGCTCATCTGACAGAAACCATAATATGAATTAGCTAATAGAAATGGCTATTTGCAGGGCATCCCGAATGGCACAGTGGTCTAAGGCACTGCATCACAATGTGTCACTACAGACCTGGGTTCGATCCCAGGCTTTGCCACACCAGGCGGTGTCAATAGGGCCCAGTGTTGTCTGGGTTAGCGGAGGTTTTGGCTGGGGGGGCTTTACTAGGCTCATTGTGCTCTAGCAGCTCCTGGTTGTCAGTTGAATAGCGTTTCCTCCAAGACATTGGTGCAAGTTGGCTTCCAGGTTAAGAAATGTGGTTTGGCGGGTCATGTTTCAGAGGATGCATGACCTTCACCTCTCATTGGGGTGTTGCAGCAATGAGACAAGATTGAAATGGGTAAAATACAATAGAAAATAAATGACCATAATATCCTGAATCCATTCTCTCAATTAGTCTATTGAGGTCTGTATACAAACATCTAACATAAAAGTACACCATATTTATACTTAAGATAAATGTACTGATAATTCCATGAGAAAATCTGTTGCCCAGCAAGTGTGAGTTTACAGTGGTTGAATTACATTTATTCAGTGCGTGCAAAGGAACCACACCTGCAAAGCTTGTTAAGCACCTTAATAAGGTAAGTCTAAATACCAACTACTGAAAAGTGTTTAGGAAAGGCATGAGAAAGGCATAATTTCCTAGATCGGAATCGGGCCCATTGTGACCAGAATCACTAGTCCCTCTCTGTATGCAAATTAAGTCACCACACAAACATGCTGAGGATGTGTGTTTGGCCCTGTCCGGGGGTGTCCTCGGATGGGGCCACAGTGTCTCCTGACCCCTCCTGTCTCAGCCTCCAGTATTTATGCTGCAGTAGTTTATGTGTCGGGGGGCTAGGGTCAGTTTGTTATATCTGGAGTACTTCTCCTGTCCTATTCGGTGTCCTGTGTGAATTTAAGTGTGCTCTCTCTAATTCTCTCTTTCTCTCTTTCTTTCTCTCTCCCTAGGACCATGCCTCAGGACTACCTGACATGATGACTCCTTGCTGTCCCCAGTCCACCTGGCTGTGCTGCTGCTCCAGTTTCAACTGTTCTGCCTTATTATTATTGGACCATGCTGGTCATTTATGAACATTTGAACATCTTGGCCATGTTCTGTTATAATCTCCACCCGGCACAGCCAGAAGAGGACTGGCCACCCCACATAGCCTGGTTCCTCTCTAGGTTTCTTCCTAGGTTTTGGCCTTTCTAGGGAGTTTTTCCTAGCCACCGTGCTTCTACACCTGCATTGCTTGCTGTTTGGGATTTTAGGCTGGGTTTCTGTACAGCACTTTGAGATATCAGCTGATGTACGAAGGGCTATATGAATAAATTTGATGATGATGATTTGATGATGTGTGTACAAAACACAATTATTGTACAGTATAAGTACAAATGACACTTAGGCCCTAAGGCAGACAGTAAAAACTGTGTGCATCTCTGAATGTCGCAACTCACTATCCAAACATCGAAAAGTATTGCATTATAATAGCAATGTGTTATTTTCATATCTAATGTAGCAACTGAAATAAACACCTTCTTCGCCCGCTTTGAGGATAACACAGTGCCACCAACGCGACCCGCTCCCAAGGACTATGGGCTCTCGTTCTCCATGGCCGACGTGAGTAAGACATTTAAGCATGTTAACCTTCGCAAGGCTCCAGGCCCAAACAGCATCCCTAGCCTTATCTTCAGAGCATGCGCAGACCAACTGGCGGTAGTGTACAGACATATTCAATCTCTCTCTAATCCAGTCTGCTGTCCCCACTTGCTTCAAGAGGTCCACCATCATTCCTGTATCCAAGAAAGCAAAGGTTACTGAACTAAATGACTATCGCCCAGTAGCACTCACTCTGTCATTATGAAGTGCTTTCAGAGGCTAGTTAAGGATCATATCACCTCTACTTTAGCTGACACCCTAGACACACTTCAATTTGCAAACCGCCCCAATAGATCCACAGACGATGCAATCTCAATCGCGCTGCACACTGCCCTATCACAACTGGACAATAGGAATCCCTATGTAAGAATGCTGCTCACTGATCATAGCTCAGCCTTCATCACCATAGTACCCTCCAACTCATCAATAAGCTCGGGCCCTGGGTCTGAACCCCGCCCTGTGCAATTGGGCCTTATTTTTCCTGACGGGCCAGCCCCAGGTGGTGAAGGTAGGAAACAAAACCTCCACTTTGCTGATCCTCGACACAGGGGCCCCACCAGGGGGCGTGCTCGGCCCCCTCCTATAATCCCTGTTCATCCATGACTGCGTAGCCATGCACGCCTCCAACTCAATCATCAACTTTGCAGACTACACAACAGTAGTAGGCCTGATAACAACCATGTCGAGACAGACTACAGGAAGGAGGTTAAAGCCCTGGCGGAGTGGTGCCAAGAAAATAACCTCTCCCTCAATGTCAACAAAATGAAAGAGCTGATCGTGGACATCAGGAAACAGTAGAGGGAGCATGCCCCTATCCACATCGACGGGACAGCAGGGGAGAATGTGAAAAGCTTCAAGTTCCTCTGAGTACTCATCACTGACAATCTGAAATGGTCCAGCCCCACGGACAGTGTGGTGAAGAAGGCGCAAGAGCACCTCTTCAGACTCAGGAGGCTGAAGAAATTTGGCTTGGCCCCTAAGTCCCTCACAAACTTTTACAGATGCACAATTGAGAGCATCCTGTCAGGCTGTATCACCCCCTGGTACAGCAACTGCACCGCCCACAACCGCAGGGCTCTACAAAGTGTGGTGTCCAACGCATGACTGCCTGCTCTCCAGGACACTACAGCACCCGATGTCACAGGAATGCCAAAAAGATCATCAAAGACATCAACCACTCGAGCCACGGCCTGTTCACCCCAGGTGCATCAAAGCTGGTACCAAGAGACTGAAAAACAGCTTATATATCAAGGCCATCAGACTTTTAAATAGCCATCACTAGCCGGCTACCACCCGGTTACTCAAACCTGCTGCCCTGTGTACATAGACATGCAATTACTGGTCACTTCAATATTGGAACACTAGTCACTTTACCAATGTTTTTTCAAATTTGATCCTTTACAAGTCAGTTAAGAACAAATTCTTATTTACAATGACAGTCTACCGGGGACAGTGGGTTAACTGTCTTGTTCAGGGGCAGAACAACCGATTTTTACCTTGTCAGCTCGGGGATTCGATCCAGCAACCTGACTACCAGGCGCCGTTCACATACTGCTTTACTCATTTCATATGTATATACTGTATTCTATTCTACTGTATTTTAGTCAATGCCACTCCGACATTGCTTGTCCTAATAATTATACAGTATATTTCTTAATTCTATTATTTTACCTTTAGATTTGTGTGAATTGTTGTGAATTGTTAGATACTACTGCACTGTTGGAGCTAGGAACACAAGAATTTTGCTACACCCACAATAACGTCTTCTAAATATGTGTATGTGACCAATAAAATGTGATTTATGCTCGTTAGTTGCCCGGATTCGTTTACACTTCAAGGATATCCATACAAGATGGGTCTTCAACTACATCCGGAGGTGGTCAGGAAGATCTAATCACAATCAGATCACAACATGCCTTTTGATTGTCTACACATGTCGACAAAGGTGGGCAAAACCTAAATATGGAAAGGATCAGGACAACAGATACATGCTAGAAACAGGTGTAAACGGGGCTTCTGTTTCACACATCTCACTCCATCTCTATCTCTCCTCCGCTGGCTTTACGCAGCCAAGGCAATCGCCAATCAGTGGAATGTGTGTGTGTGTGTGTGTGTGTGGAGCTTTACAGAGACTCCCAGACTGAACACACAGCAGTACTGCTACAAAGTCACCAAGCGAGTCTCCCATACCATTTCAGTCTGGAGCGGCGGGAACCTTTCACCTTAACCAATCACCGCCTAGCGTTGACGCAGATCTGAGGAGGAGCGGCTTCCATTTGAAGTTTGACACCTCTGAGACAAGACGGGAACGAAATTAGTTTTGTTTGGATTCACTTCTTGTTTGAAAAATTCCAGGTGCTAGTTGTCAGAAATGAACTTGCAGAGAGAAGAGGATGGAAAGGAGGGAGGAGGAGGGGAGTAGGTGAAGAAGGAGGGTGCTTACTACCCAATTAAAGCTCAGTTCCATTTGCATTCTGCTCCTGTGTAGCCTGGCCAGGTGCAGGGAGTCACGCATAATATTATTCTCTAATTAAAAGTAGAACCAGACATTCCAGTCCAAGCCAAGGAGGAGTTATTTTTTTCGGACCTACATTTATCTGGGTCACTACAGGGCTGTGTCCCAAATGACACCCTATTCCCTATATAGTGCACTACTTTTTGACATGTCCTAGGTTTAAGTATTGTCCTTGTGCATCTTAAGGCCCGTACTGTACTGTACTGTATTTCTCCTTGACTGCTCACGTCGGTGTTACTATACCATAATGAACAAACATCTGCTGTAATCTCAGGAGAGGACAGCTTTTATGTCCAAATCAATGCTGGCTGTGATAGGACAAGGTGCTTGGTGCTTTAGTGGATGTGTCCCAAATGGTGCTTTAGTGGATGTGTTCCCTTTCTAGTACACTACTTTTGACCAGGGCCCATACAGCGCTCTGATCTGTCTCTGCTTTCCATAACAGTGTGTGTGTATAGACCTAGTCTCTCCTTGTCAGCACTCACAAGCCAACCTCTGTGCTTTTAATATAAGCAGCTAGAAGTGATTCTGAAAACACACAATTGTGCATTATTTATAAGCCTAGGGAGAGGTGTTTTTAGATCTAATTTCTCACTCCTTATGTGCTCTGATTGTCTCCCCTAATTCCAGTTTGTTTAGTCAGGTAGATGCAAATGGCCGCTCATTTGCATGTCAAATCTCAGGGAGAGCGAGAAAGAGGGGGAGAGAGGTAGAGAGAGGGGGAGGATGTAGTTAGGAGGAGGGGGTGGGATGGGCTTGCGGGTTGTGGAGGTTGATGGGAGAGAGATGGGGAGGAGGTCGGAGAGGGAGGGAGGAAAGAAGAAAGAGTGCTGGGGTGGAGGGAGGTTGACAGGAGAGAAAGTTATCTGAATGATTAGCTAAATGATTGCAGGCTTGTATAACGTAAGAGCTCGCTAGCCTGTTACTGAACTCTATTCAATTTGGAATTTGTTTAATTTTTTAATAATCTGCTAAATATACTACAGAGCTCCAATCAGAGAGTTGGGGGTCAGCTCTGTCGTTGTCCTGCTGTTAATCCTGTCAATGTCTCAAATGGCACCCTATTCCCTTGGTAGTGCACTACTTTTTACTAGAGCCCTGGTACAAAATAGTGCATTATATAGGGACTAGGGTGCCATTTCGGATGTATCCCCTGTCTGTTACAGTGAAAATGTGTGACGAGTGATAGACACCACCAAGGCCCAGGGGGGTGGGGGTTTGGCGGGGTTGGAGGGGTGATGGGGGGATAGGGGCTGTTGGATGGTCTCTGGTGAGATCCGAAGTGACCCTGCACGCAATGGCTGTGGCCGTCATGCCTCGTGTGTTGCTCTGTTTGAGAGGTGTGAAGAGGAAGGTGACGGGAAGTTCTCTCTCTTTCGCTA
>NC_048567.1:54749183-54769183 GCF_013265735.2 Oncorhynchus mykiss | reverse complement strand
CACAACATCACCACTACCACCCCTTCTCACTGGCTGTGCCAAGGGGCTTGGAGGCCCAGGGCTGATGGAGGGTAATGGGGGGCCTAGGAGGGAATGTTTGGGATGCCATGACATGGTGGGAAAAGAGGGGGTGGTGAGTTGGTCCAATCCACTAACTACCATCCAGGCACAGATGTCTGAAAAGGAGTACAGTCCACTAATTCATAGAGAGACAGAGGGGTAGGAGGGGCAATATAAGGGTTTGTAAAAAATAAAAAAATAAAAAAAACTGTTTGCGTATGCGCTTGTGTGTGACACAGCCTCTGTCAGGATGCGTCTCGCCCTGCTGCTCTTAGGCTGAGCACTTCATCACCCCCTCCTCCCCTCCCTCCCCCGTTCCGTCACCTGCTCCCATGCATAGACAGGGCCCTGTCACCGCGTCACAAACAGTGGCAAGCACAGAGCTTCTGTGTGTAAGTGTCTGTGTGTCTGTGTGAGTGTGTGTTTATTATATAGAAGGCAGATGGGTCTTTACATGATGTAGCTTGACTTGATGAGGAATAATCTCCAAGGCTATCTGCAATTGGATGAATTGGTGCCTCTAGTGCAATTCAAAAGGCTCATTGAGGACATTTTTACTGAAGAATGTGTTTGTTTTCTATCATTGTGCTTTGCTTTTTGTGTATTGATGTGAATATTGATCTGCATATTGATGTGAATATTGATGTGTATAGTGTATATTGATGTGTATAGTGTATATTGATGTGTACAGGGTTTACTGTAAAATATACCTTGGTCTCAGCATGACTCCCTCTCAAAATAAAAGTTAAATAAAATAAAATTAGGGTGCCTCTTCCCCTTTTCCTCGGTCCTTAGCAACCAGTAATTTGGACATATATCAACCACAGCTCCTCTCCTTTCCTCTCCTCCCCATTCCTCTCCTCTCTTCTCCTCTCCAGGAACAGGTTCTCTATAGTCTCATGTTGCATAATAATGACAGGAGAGAGAGAGAAAAAAGATGATTCAGGCATTATAATTAGACATTATTATGAACTCTCATCCTGGTTCTCTCCTTCTCTCTGTTTCACTCCTCCTTTCTCCAATTATAGCATCCCCCCCCCCCACAATCTCCCACGGCATCTCTCCCCACTTCCATTTTGACATCTCTTCCTCATTAGTTAGCTTTGAAATTACGTTGCTGCTGTTGAACATGATAAAACACCAACTGGTGTGCGGTGATTATAATCACTCATTTGTTTGTTACTAGGGCAGATTGAACTTTTTTATTGTTTGTTTTACAGCAGGATTTACAGAATGCTTTAATGTGTTAGTCCAATTAACCACTATTAATTGGCAAGTTAGTATTCTATTTGCATTCTATTTTCTATTTTATTCTATTCTATTCACTTCAAGGTAATGACTCCAATGGGTTAGTGTCACAGCAGGTACATGGGCCAACCTTTGGTTATAGCCTTATTCTCACCACTCACACCATTCTCTCCACACTATTCTGATACTTGTGTTCCTCAAAAATCTATTCAAGTAATTGCAAACCATTTTCTTCACTGTGTTTTTGGTTTATGGTTCTGGAGTGGCACGCAGACAGTGGGGACAAACAGCCAATCAGATCTGAGAGCCAGGGCCCAGGAAGGAACAGCCCAATCTCCTGCCCACACGTGCTGCCTTTTTCTGTCTGTCTGTCTGTCTGTCTGGCTGTGGCTGGCTGCATAACTGCTGTGGAAACTTGGCTGTGGTTCAACAAGGTGATTTAGTGTTTGTAGAGGAGGTAATTCCAGCGAGGCTGGCACTTTGTAGCCTCCTAATTGGGCCTCTCATTAACAACAAGTAACCTTCAATTTCTAATGAAGCGTAACTTTTTGATTTGGCTAGAGGGTGAACAAAGGAGCAGGGAAACACAAAGAAATACGGAGGTAGTAAACTGCTGCTGAAAACATCCACAAGCAATCAGAAGGAGCAGAAGTAGATTTGGCTTAAGATGTAGGCTACTTTTATTGCATGAACCTGCATGAACCTGTGACACTGGTTTATACTGAGAGTCAAAAAGCTTGAGATTCAGATAACGTTTTGTATACTCAGTGTATATCTGACAACACCTGCTCTTTCCATGACATAGTGTAACTCCTCTTCTGAGGAGGAGTAGCGAGAAGGATCGGAGGACCAATTTGCAGCGTGGTAAGTGTTCATGATGTAATATTTAATGAATCAAAACTGAACACTGAAATACAAAAAACAATAAAGTGAACGAACGAAAACAGTCGTGTCTGGCAACATACACAAAGATAGAAAATAAACACCCACGAAACACAGGTGGAAAAAGGCTGCCGAAGTATGATTCTCAATCAGAGAGACAACTAACGACACCTGCCTCTGATTGAGAACCAACTAGGCCGAACACAGAAACCAACATAGAAAAACAAACATAGACTGCCCAGCCCAAGTCACGCCCTGACCATACTAAAACAAAGACAAATCAAAGGAACTAAGGTCAGAATGTGACACATGACTGACCAGGTGAAATCTATGATCCCTTACTGATGTTACTTTAAATCCACATCAATCAGTGTAGATGAAGGGGAGCAGACAGGTTAAAGAAGGATTTTTAAGCCTTGAGACAATTGAGACATGGATAGTGTATATGTGCCATTCAGAGACTGAATGGGCAAGACAAAAGATTTAAGTGCCTTACAGGGTATGGTAGAGGGTATGGTAGAGGTGCCAGGTGCACCCGTTTATGTCAAGAACTGCAACGCTGCTGGATTTTTCATGCTCAACAGTTTCCCGTGTGCGTCAAGAATGGTCCACCAACCAAAGGACATTAGCCAACTGTACACAACTGTGGGAAGCATTGGAGTCAACATTGGCCAGCATCCCTGTGGAACACTTTCAATACCTTGTGGAGTCCATGCCCTGACGAATAGAGGCTGTTCTGAGGCCACAAAGGGGGGGACTCAATATTAGGAATGTGTTCTTCTTGATTTCTGCATTCAGTGTATTTCTGTGACGCTACAGGGCCTCAATAAGCTGGAGGTTTTTGTTAATTGTATATACTGGGTCTGTATATACGATATGTATTGTCCACTCAGGTAGAAATGAATTTCACTCTGGTCAGCAGCACATCACACTGTATACTGTACCAATACATATCAAATTGGCATAATTCACATAATCCGTATGTTCTTTCTAGAGCTGGGATATTGACATGACCATGTGTGACAGATGTGGTCTGGACTGTGTCCACTGCATTCTATAAAACCAAGACCATCCCTAAAATAAAAGTCCAGAGAGATCAATTCAGCTGCCTGGTCCATCCTGGTGTAGTCTGACAGCCGTAATGTCAGATGACCATCCATCCACCCAGCCATGGCGTGTGTGTGTGTGTGTGTGTGTGTGTGTGTGTGTGTGTGTGTGTGTGTGTGTGTGTGTGTGTGTGTGGAAATGGTGGGTAATGTTTAAAGCCGCCTGACCTTTCCAGCCAGTGACCCGCAAATGGGTGGTCTATTCATTGCTGTTTTTATTGCGACGGGCATTTTCCCTTCTTTTTATGACTGTTTGACATTTGCTAGGTCCCTCAATAGGTCTGGCTGGGTGACATGGTAAGCATCCGGCTCACAGGAAGCACTAAGATAGATATGAGATTCCTAGTTCAAACACCACAACCTTAGGTTTTTTCAGCCGACTCAGCCGAGACCAATGGGCAGTGTCAAAATATAAGCTACATCGAGATGCTGCATGCATCCAACAGTGGACACACAGTTGTTTATAATCAGCGCTGTGAATTCAATAGATTTAATATGATCACTGATCCTAACACAGTCCCTGTCCTATGAGACATATAGAAGGGACATACTCTACTGTAGTCACACATGCTTTCTTTGTCCCTGTTCAGTGAGTAGGGAGATGAGGGAGACGAGGCAGAGTGTTTGAGACAAACACACACACTCCCCTGTAGTGGCCTGCACCGCTGCCACCCGCTGTGTACTTTACGACCTGTGGGACCTCGTTAGGCTTGGAGGCAAGCAGACAGGCAGGCGGCGCCACCGTGAGCTGGGCTCCCTAGCCTGACTGACTGTCACCCTGCCTGGGACTCTGTCTGAGTCTGGGTCTGGACCTGCCTCTCCAGAGCTCACTGCCCCTCAGGATGAGAGGGAGGGTGGGATGGGGAGGGTGTGGAGGGAGGGATGGAGGGTAGGACAGGGAGAGATTGGGTGAATGAAGGAATGGGGGAGAGAGGGAGGGGAAATAGAGATGGAGGGAGATGGAGAATAGAGGGAAGGATGGGGTAATAGAGGGAGGGAGGAATGGAAAAGGGAGGGGTGGAGAATACAGGGATAAAGGAAAAGAGAAGGGGGGTCATCGGGGTCACAGCGACAGACTGTCACATCCTTCATGAGTCGGTGCTGCAGCGGTGCTCTCATCAGCCATGACATCACCCAGCCTGTTGACATTAGCCTAGTAGGCCGCAGCTCACTGGCAATTATCTCTCCAAATGTCACAAGTGGGAAGAGGAGAGGAAAGGGCTCAGTGATGAGCTGATGAACACGCTCCATGGTCACCATCCCCATACAGGACCAGGCCATGGTGGAGAGGAGAGGGCTCAGTGATGAGCTGATGAACACGCTCCATGATCACCATCCCAATACAGGACCAGGCCATGGTGGAGAGGAGAGGGCTCAGTGATGAGCTGATGAACACGCTCCATGATCACCATCCCAATACAGGACCAGGCCATGGTGGAGAGGAGAGGGCTCAGTGATGAGCTGATGAACACGCTCCATGATCACCATCCCCATACAGGACCAGGCCATGGTGGAGAGGAGAGGAAGTGGGGAGACACTTGTACATTGATGAGGGATTTAGAAATGGTAGGAAGCTCTCAGATTTGTCCACTGTTCAGTTGATATCTCTACACTATCTCATCATCACAGAATATCTGATCATTTAGGTGAGGCTACTGGCAGGATTTTCAATTATAATGATATTGTATTATAATGCCAATAAACCAATGACATTGTAGAAATTTGTTGATTTTTTTCAAATACATTTATTGGGATTATTGGCAATTGGCATTGACATAATGGACTCCATGGGGGTGGTGTGTGTGTGTGTGTGTGTGTGTGTGTGGTATGTTCCACATATAGAAATGACATGTCTATAATGAGAGCTGTAATCAGCCTGTAAGCCTCTGGCGGGTCTGGTGCCCCTCTGTGCCCTCCTCAGCACGGCTCCTCTCGCTCCTCTCTCTCTCTTCTCTCTGTCATCACACACTCAATACACACAGAGCCAGGAGCCAGGGAAGCCTATAGGGACCAGCCAGGATGCAGGTTAGGAAGATAGAGAAGAGTCCCCCCCCCCACCATGGCCATGGCTGAGGTGAGCTGAGCCCCCCACTGTCCCAACTCTTTCACACCCCGGCTAAAGAAGCGTCCACTAAAGCTAAAGCTAATTGACAGGGACGGCCAATGAGACAGACTGCTGTTTTAATAAGAGAGAAGCAGAGCTAATGCCGTGCTAACGTGTGTGTGTTGCTATGCAGAATCTGCAGACTGCCCCACTGCCCCAAGCTTCACAGAGGGGGGTGTTACCACAGCAAACCCCTAATTAGTAGGTGTCAGGAATGATGATGGCAATTTTTTTCATTATTCAAATGGTTCCATAGTGGTCTGAATTTGGCCCATTGGCACATGCCAAATTTCCGAGTCGATGTTTCATTCAGTACTGCACGTTCGAATGAAGGAAAAAACAATGACAGATCTTAATTCAAGATGTTTGTTCTTCGTTATCATCGCAGTGTAGATGTGGTTCGTTTTGTCAAAGCCGTCTTTTTGTCCCACTTTCGAAGGATCATTTTACAAAAACACTTGATTGATTGAATCCCACAATGACTGAACAGTAGTGAATGGGGACAATAGTTAAAAAGAAGAGAAGTCTGGCCCAGTCTTTGAAACTAACTGCTGCTTTTTCATTTTCAAAGTCATCTGGAAGGTTTGTGATTGTGCCAGCTCCATTTCTCCCTTTGGTCTTCCCTGCAGTTCCCTTCCCAGGGCATTTAATATTTTCCCTTGACCTTTACAGAATGACCAGAAAATGTGAGATCTATTATTTTTATTGCAGCTTCTTCCCTCTAAATTACCATTTGACATTTGGGTCTGTCCGTTCTCTGGTCTGGCTCACTGAGAGGGGTTAAATACACAAGGCAGACAAAAAGCCATGGCAGGGCCAAACTACAACGCTTTGGAAACGGGCCGAGCGACCTTCACCACTGTCTGTGTGTCTGCAGCCCAGGCTAGACTCTAGTCAGCAACTGAGTTTAGGGATCTAAAAAGGGGACATTGCAGAAGTCATCGTCCGCACCATGTCCTCTCCTCTCCAGCCGCTCTGGGATGTTGGGACGTTTCTCTGTCTGTCTGTCTCTCCCTGTGCTTGCCTTGCCTCCTGGCTACAGTAGTATTCCTGCAATTTTTTAAAACCCCAATAGCTACATTATCAGCCCTCCTTCATCCCCCTACCTCCCCCTGCCTGCTTCCCCCTGCCTTCCCCAGCGTCACGTATCTCCCAGGCAACTGTCCAGGCCGCTAGGCAACCAGCAGCACCACCACTCCAAAGCTCCTCTGGCTGTGTCTCTGAGGGCTCGCTCTTTCCTCTCTCCCTCTACTTGCCATTATCTCCTCTTTGCAAGTTTGCACCATCCATCCATCCATCCCTCTCTCTCTCTCTCTCTCTCTCTCTCTCTCTCTCTCTCTCCCTCTCTTCCCCTCTTTCCCTCCCTCCCTATCCATCTCTCTCCATCTCTCCCCCTCTATATATTTCTCCCACTGGTTTCCCTTTATAGTTTTCTTGTCCCCGTCTCTCCTTCACACTCATGTTTACTTTCACTTGATTTCTGCAGCTCTCTCTCTTCTGCTTCATAGCCTTATGTCTTGTTTCTCTGGCTCTCCTCCTCCTTCTCTGTGCCCCTCTGTACCTCTTATTCTCACTCTGTCTTCTCTGTGCTGTGTGCCCTTATTCCTCTTCCTGTTGCTTACTTTTGCTCTCCATCTCTCTCTCTCTCTCCCCCTCCTCCATTCTTCTCTTTGTTGGCTGCTGTACTGGAGCCCATGGCATGCTGTAATAACAGGTTGTCAAGCTCCTTTTTGTGCTCAAGACATTTGCATATTCAAAACTGTCATTGTGGGTTTTCCCCGAACAAGCCTGAAATCTCAAATCCCTGTGTGTGTGTGTTTTCACAAGGACCATCTGTGTAACAAGAATATATGAAGAGTTTCATTCCAAAATGCTAAATATCCATTATCATTCATTTTGGTAAATTATCTTTTATTGTTTAAAGAAATGATAAAAGAGATTGTTTTTTTCACTATCTAGTCATGGCATGGGGTTGTTCAATGAAAGAAGTGTATTTGTTAACAATCTATCACTTGATGGTTGTCATGCCCTGACCTTAGATATCTCTGTTTTTCTATATATTTTGGTTAGGTCAGGGTGTGACTAGGGTGGGTACTCTAGTTTTTGTATGTCTAGGGTTTTTGTATGTCTAGGGGTTTTTGTATGTCTATGTTGGCCTGATATGGTTCCCAATCAGAGACAGCTGTTTATCATTGTCTCTGATTGGGGATCATATTTAGCTAGCCATTTTCTTCATTTGTGTTGTGTGATCTTGTCTATGTATAGGTGCCTTAGTGCACATCAGTAGCGTCACGTTTCCTTTGTTGTTTTGTTCAGTGAGTTTCGATTTATTAAAATGATGTGGAACTCTACTCATGCTGTGCCTTGGTCCGATCCTTACGACGAACGTGGTGCAATGGTTTCGTTTTCAGAGAGACAAATAATCATTTAACTCGGATTCAGTCTTTTACGATTATCATGTCACACTGTACGATGTTGCCAAATTCTAATCGTGATATCAACCTGGCCAGATTGTACAATTTGCTTCAGTTCTGTCATCACATTCTGCTATTGTCTTGCGAGGCCACGTCAGCCAAAGTAGGCTACGTCAACTAGAGCATGGTATTTGATCTGCGCATGTGCCAGCACCAGAAGCGCAATCCTCACTCTATGCTTATGAGTGAAGTGAGTTCGGAAAAACAGGGGGCAGCCAGCGGAAAATACGGAGCGTAGGGGTTGGTAATGTTCTATAGTTGCACCGTGATTGGCTCAGTGTTCTGTCACTCATGGGGACACTACGTCACCGCAAAATCTATGGGTAGAGTTCAAAAATTCAAGCCCGTTGGGTGCTGCCATAGAGTTACATGAAGGCTCAAGGTCATTGGCCACAGAAAAAATGACGTCAAATCACGTTATATCTACAGTAGCTTTGATTGGACTTATCATGTCAACATCATACTTAGCTAGCAAGCCAGCAGTCATCATCATGAATTAATTCGATCTACTGGCAAATCCTTTCCAATCCTTGTCTTAAGAGAAATAATGAAAAGGAATGATGGATAAAACGTATCGGTGCTCATCGGCCATTAGACATAAACAAGTTTGAAATTGCAATTCAACATTGAGTGGTTTGGATGGAATCAGTGGCTAACTGCAAGCACTGCAAAGTAATCACTAGCCTTCTCTTCAGTGGAGTGGGTGTGTGGTCCAAGTCTGGGTTTAAGGGTCTCTTTTCCAAGCTTAAAAGGATAAACATTCAACATTGGCCATGCTGTCAATCCTGCATGACTTCTGCTGTGCTCAAAACAACTGGAAACACAGAACTGGGAAATCTTAGACTTCAGTGAATTCAAGACAACTGGGAACTCGGAAGAAAATGAGCTCTGAATGGGACAATACGTTTTGAACAGTCATCCAACTCGGAATTGCAAGTAGGGAACTCGGGCCTCTTTCTAGAGCTCCAACCTGAAGATCACTGACGTCATCCCAGTTGTCTTGAAAGCACCATAAATCCAGAGAATGCCAGACTTTGATGACAAAATTTGCCCATGAAGGACCTTGCCCTTCCAAGAATGTATTGTATATTGCTGCATAAATGAAGTAATATGCCAGGGAGATATGTATACTGTAGCTAAGAAAGTAATACTAAGTGTATGTTGTGTAGCAAGCTGTTAGTAGCCCATGTGCCTCTTCCTAATAATTTGGTCCCTTTCCCCCTCATAATTTAGCCTACTGTTCTGACTTGGTGGTGCACATGCAGCCTATATCCTGTTTTAAAGAAATGCAATCATTGAATATTGAAAGACCTTTCATTGTCTGCTTATATGCCCCCTTTATTTATCCTAAGGCCCTGACTTGGTGTACATGGAGAATACTGCAAGAACTGTCCATGTTCCGAATTCTGTCGCTGTACATTTCAAAAGTGCTGAAGAAATAGTTATATTGACTACGTCCGTCCTTGCTCATTCATTAATGTCTTAATTGAAATTATGGATTACCTCTTTCTTCTCGTCATCCCCTTATGCCATAGTTTGTACATCTCAATTGTCAGTAGAAACCCCATATGTTTAAGCAAGTCAGCCATATCAGCTATGTTTTTTTAAAAGGCAGTAAATGAGGCTGAATGAACAGTTTTGCTGCCAGACAAGGCTCAGCTTATAGCAAGGTGTAGCAGTGGTAAGGTTTTGGGACTGCTGTTGGGACTCTGCTGTAGGGACAGCTTGTGGGCACCGTTTGTAAACATTATAGTGCATTTCAAATCAAATCAAATGTCATTTTATTAGTCACATGAACCGAATACAATACAGTGCCATTCTTACTTACAAGCCCCTAACCAACAGTGCAGTTAAAAAAACGGAAAAGAATAAGAAATAAAAGTAACACGTAATTAAAGAGCAGCGGTAAAATAACAATAGCGAGACTATATACAGAGGGGTACCGATACAGAGTCAATGTGCGGGGGCACCGGTTAGTTGAGGTAGTATGTACATGTAGGTAGAGTTATTAAAGTGACTATACATAGATGATAACAGAGAGTAGCAGTGGTGTAAAGGGGGGGGGGGGGGCACTGCAAATAGTCTGGGTAGCCATTTGACTAGATGTTCAGGAGTCTAATGGCTTGGGGGTAGAAGCTGTTTAGAAGCCTCTTGGACCTAGACTTGGCACTCCGGTACCGCTTGCCATGTGGTAGCAGGGAGAACAGTCTATGACTAGGGTGGCTGGAGTCTTTGACAATGAATGTATTGTTTAGTGTTGTGTTGTGTTGTGTTGTGTAGTGGCTTTGCTGTCGTGTTTGCACCACCAAGATTTACATGCTAAAATTGCCACTGGTGTCATGTAAACACGATTTAAAAAAATATATTTAACCTTTATTTAACTAGGCAAGTCAGTTAAGAACAGATTCTTATTTACAATGACAGGACTACTCTCAATAATCGTATTATTGCGTGTATACTCAGTGGCAGCAGGAATCGGCTTGTAACACCAGCCACGCTACACGACAACGGAAAAACAATCGGAAACTGTCAGAACTTTGTTGGAGCCAACGACCTCACCTGGTGGTAATTGATTGGCAGACTTAGACCCTGTCACGTTGAATGAGCCAAGACATCCGGCAATCATTTACAACCTAAGAATTTGCCCAAGACGTGGACGTTTTGTCTGGGACGGCAAAATTGTGGCATAAGACAGCTAAAATTGTACAGTCTGGAAAGGCCTTAAGGGCATTCATCTTAAGATAGCTAGGTGAGACAACCACATATCACAGTCAGATATACAGGAGAGGAACATTCCATTCCAGATTAACAACGGATACATAGCGTTTAGAAAAAACATATTTTCATACACATCTAAAATCTATGAATAAAAGATCTGAGAACAGTAATATTTTACACACATGAAGGTACCCCAAACCAATCACTCCTGATGAAAAAAACACAAAGGCGTTTTGGAAATAAACTCTTCATATCAAGCATGTGAACGTCTGAATGATGTAGTTGTGTTGTTTATGTACTGTATGCGCGACTTTATGTATACTTATGTGCATTAATATGTATAAAGACTAAAGTGGCTTGGCATAGCGGGGAGGCAGGCTGCATTCCCTCACAGACAGACGGTGGATGGCGAGAGAGAGAGTGTGATGCTGAATTACTGCCTATCCCTTGCTTGCCAAGAGAAAGCATCAGCCTGCAAATAAAAGATAATGGAGGCCAAATAAACACTGAAGGCACTGATCCGGGTCCAACTTAGTACTGCTGGTCCCTACACACGCACACACACACACACACACACACACACACACACACACACACACACACACACACACACACACACACACACACACACACACACACACACACACACACACACAGAGAGAGAGAGAGAGAGAAGAAATGTGCTTTTAAATGGGGGGAGAGCTTTGCCAAGTCCAGGGGGCTTGTTGGCAGCACTGAGAGGGGATTCACAACTCACTCTAGGGACAATTATCTCCCGGTCCGCTTCAGTTCACCAGCTGTTACAATGTAATAACATGTTTATAACCTGTTGGAGCCGTCATAAAACATGCAGTAAAACATTTTAATGGAGCATAAACACCAACATGATTAAGGAATATAGAGCAATATCTCCTCTCATATCTCCTACTCTTCCTTTGATCCAATAGCTTGCTGTGAGGATGTGTTGGTGCGGTTTGACAATAGGCAAATACATAAGTGCTCAATTAGGTGTTTGTTATACGCTGAAATATGGAGGCAACGGCCGTAATATAGAGCAATCAGACAGTGATGCTTAGTAACTACACAGACGTTAATAACGCTCTCAATACCTTCATTATCCAACTCTAGCTATCGCACTGTAAAGTCTTGATAGGCATGTGTGTGTGTGTGTGATTATGTGTGTGTGCGTGTGTGTGTGCGTGTGCGTGTGCATGCGTGCGTGTGCATGCGTGCGTGTGCGTGTGCATGCGTCCGTGTGCTCCTTCGCATGCACGTGCATGTGTATGTCCGTGTGTGTGTGTGGGTGGGGGCTCAGTTATTGATAACAGTAATATTTATGCATAATAGATTGGTCTGCTGCAGTGCCTTATGGGTAAGTAATGGCTGCAGGTTCTTTGGTGTTATTGACTGTCAGAGCAGCCCACACTGAGACAATACCTGAGTCCCAATTAGAACCCTATTCCTTACATTGCCTGGTGGCTCTTTAAAATTGCTTTCATCACCATCTTAAATAAACATGCCCCATTCAAAAAATGTAGAACTTGCCCTTGGTTCAACCCAGACTTGACTGCCCTTGACCAGAACAAAAACATCCTGTGGCGTACTGCACTAGCATCGAATAGCCCCCTTGATATGCAACTTTTCAAGGAAGTCAGGAACCAATATACACAGTCACTAAAGAAAACTAAGGCTAGCTTTTTCAAACAGAAATTTGCATCCTGTAGCACTAATTCCAATAAGTGTTGGGACATTGTAAAGTCCATGGAGAATAAGAGCACCTCCTCCCAGCTGCCCACTGCACTGACTAGGAAACGCTGTCACCACCGATAAATCTACAATAGTCAATAATTTCAATAAGCATTTTTCCACGGCTGGCCATGCTTTCCACCTGGCTACCCCTACCACGGTCAACAGCTCTGCACCCCCAGCAGTAACTTACCCAAGCCCCCCCTCCGCTTCTCCTTCACCCAAATCTCCTTCACAACTCTGTGTTGTTTGGGTCGCACTGTTTTGCTTTATCTTGGCCAGGTCGCAGTAAATGAGAACTTGTTCTCGACTGGCCTACCTGGTTAAATAAAGGTGAAATAAATATATATATATATATATATATATATATATATATATATATATATATATATATATATATATATATATCTTTTTTTAGCAGATGTTATTGCAGGTGTAGCAAAATACTTGTGTTCCTAGCTCCAACAGTGCAGCAGTATCTAACAATTCACAACAATACACAAATCTAAATGTCAAAGAATGGAATTAAGAAATATAGAAATATTAGGACGAACAATGTCGGAGTGGCATTGACTAAAATACAGTAGAATAGAATACAGCATATACATATGAAATGAGTAACGCATTATTAAAACATTATTAAAGTGACTAGTGATTCCATGTCTATGTATATAGAGCAGCAGCCTCTGAGGTGCAGGGTTGAGTAACCGGGTGGCAGCCGGCTAGTGATGGCTATTTAAAAGTCTGATGGCCTTGAGATAGAAGCTGTTTTTCAGTCTCTTGGTCCCAGGTTTGATGCACCTGTACTGACCTCACCTATTGGATGATAACGGGGTGAACAGGCCATGGCTCAGGTGGTTAATGTCCTTGATAACCTTTTTGGCCTTCCTGTGACATCGGGTGCTGTAGGTGTCCTGGAGGGCAGGCAGTGTGCCCCCGGTGATGCGTTGGGCAGACTTCAACACCCGCTGGAGAGCCCTGTGGTTGTGGGCGCTGCAGTTACCATACCTGGCGGTGATACAGCCCGACCTGATGCTCTCAATTGTACATCTGTAAAAATGTCTGACGGTCTTAGGGGGCAAGCCTAATTTCTTCAGCCTCCTGAGGTTGAAGAGGCGCTGTTGCGCCTTCTTCACCTCACTGTCTGTGTGGGTGGACCATTCTTTGTGGCACTTGACAACATAACTGGGCAGTAGGGTGGCAGATAGCCTAGTGGTTCGACCGTTGGGCCAGTAACTGAAAGGCCGCTGGTTCAAATACCCGAGCCAAAAAGGTACAAAAATGTGTTAATGTAAATTTGACCAAGGCACTTAATAACCCTAATTTGCTTCAGGGGTGCTAAACTACTACGACTGGCCCTATAAAACAACACATTTCACTACATCTATCCAGTGTATGTGACAAAAAAACATATTTTTTTCAGGTGTGATGAAACTTGTTTTGTTGATTGTGATGTCAAGAAAGCAGAGCAGAGACCTCTCCTCATTTTAGCTACCAATATATTTTGACTATGTCAGCTTAAAATCTAAGGTTACACCAACCAGTTTAGTCTCCTCAACTTGCTCAATTGGCACATTATTCATGACAAGCTTGATCAAATCAAATCAAATCAAATGAACGTTTATTGGTCGTGTACACAGATTTGCAGATGTTATCTCAGGTGCAGCGAAATGCTTGTGTTTCTAGCTGTAACAGTGCAGAAATATCAAACAATAGGCACAATCCAATAAATGTAAAAGAAAGACATTAGGAAATATCACAACGAGCAATGTCAGAGTCCGGGAATATAAATATATATATGCTTGAAACATGTAGGTATTACAGACTCGGTCAGGGAGAGGTTGAAAATGTCAGGGAAGACACTTGCCAGTTGGTCTGTGCATGCTCTGACTACACGTCATTGTAATCCATCTGGCCCCGCGACCTTGTGAATGTTGACCTGTTTAATTTAAAGGTGTTGCTCACATCTGCTACTGAGATCGTGATCGCTGTCGTCCGGAACAGCGGGTCTTCTCATGCATGCTTCAGTGTTGCTTGCCTCGAAGCAAGCTTAAAAGGCATTTAGCCTGTCTTGTAAGATCGCATCACTGGGCAGCTAACGACTGGGTTTCCCCTTGTAGTAAGTAATAGTTTGTAGTAGGATTAAAATCAAATCAAAATCAAATCAAATGTTATTTGTCACATGCGCAGAATACAACAGGTGTAGACCTCACTGTGAAATGCTTACTTACAAGCACTTAACCAATAATGCAGTTAAGAAAAACAAGAGTTAAGAAAAATATTTACTAAATGAACAGAGGTAAAAAATAAAAGAGCAACAATAAAATAACAATATCAAGGCTATATACTGGGGTTACTGAGTCAATGTGCGAGGGTTAGTCAAGGTAATTGAGTTAGTCAAGGTAATTGAGGTAATATGTACATGTAGGTAGGGGTAAAGTGACTATGCATAGAAAATTGAAAATAAACAGTGAGTACCAGCAGTGTAAGAAAAGGGGGGGTCAATGCAAATAGTTTTGTGCAATGCAAATTTGATTAGCTGTTCAACAGTCTTATGGCTTGGGGGTAGAAGCTGTTACGAAGCCTTTTGCCCCGGAACCGCTTGCCGTGCGGTAGCAGAGAAAACAGTCTATGACTAGGGAGGCTGGAGTCTTTGACAATTTTTAGGGCCTTCCTCTGACTCTGCCTGGTATAGAGGTCCTGGATAGCAGGAAACTTGGCCCCAGTGATGTTCTAGGCCGTACGCATTACCCTCTGTAGCGCCTTGATGTTGGAGGCCGAGCAGTTGCCATACCAGGCGGTGATGCAACCAGTCAGGATGCTCTCGATACTGCAGTTGTATAATTTTTTGAGGATCTGAGGACACACACCAAATATTTTCAGTCTCCTGAGGGGGAATAGGCGTTGTCGTGCTCTCTTCACGACAGTCTTGGTGTGTTTGTACCATGATAGTTTGTTGCTGATGTGGACACCAAGAAATGTGAAGCTCTCAACTTGCTCCACTACAGACCCATTAATGTGAATGGGGGTGTGCTCAGCCCTAATTATCCTGTAGTCCACGATAATCTCTTTTGTCTTGATCACGTTGAGACAGAGGTTGTTGTCCTGGCACCACACATCCAGGTCTCTGACCTTTACCCTATAGGCTGTCTCATCGTTGTCAATGATCAGGCTTACCACCGTTGTGTCGTTGGAAAACTTAATGATGGTGTTGGAGTCGTGGATGGCCATGGGTGAACAGGGAGTACAGGAGGGGACTAAGCAAGCACCCCTGAGGGCCGCTGTGTTGAGTATCAGCGTGGCAGATGTGTTGTTGCTTACCCTTACCACCTGGGGGCTGCCTGTCTGGAAGTCCAGGATCCAGTTGCAGAGGGGGGTGTTGAGTACTAGGATCCTTAGCTTAGTGATGAGCTTTGACGGTACTATGGTGTTGAACAGCATTCTCATGTGAGTGTTATTTGTGTCCAGGTGGGAAAGTGCAGTGTTGACTGCAATAGAGATGGCGTCATCTGTGGTTCTGTTGGGGTGGTATGCAAATTGTGGTGGATCTAGGGTTTCTAGAGTAATGGTGTTGATGTGAGCAATCCCCGGCCTTTCAAAAGCGTTTCATCGCTACAGACGTGTGTGCTACGGGTGAGTACTGTAGTAATTTAGGCAGGTGACCTCCGTGTTCTTGGGCACATGAACTATAGTGGTCTGCTTGAAACATGCTGCTATTACAGACTCAGCCAGGGCCAGGTTGAAAAGGTCAGTGAAGACACTTGCCAGTTGGTCAGCTCATGCTCGGGGGACACGTCCTGGTAATCCGTCTGGCCCAGCGGCCATGTGAATGTTGACCTGTTTAAAGGTGTTACTCACATCAGCTACGGCAAGCGTAATCACATAGTCGTCCGGAACAGATGGTGCTCTTATGCATGCTTCAGTGTTGGTTGCCTCAAAGCACGCATAAAAGTCATATTTCTTGTCTGGTAGGCTTGTGTCACTGGGCAATAGTTTGCAAGCCCTGACACATTAGATGAGCAAATTTAGAGTTAGAGTGTTATAATCCCGCTCCTTGAAAGCGGCAGCTCTACCCTTTAGCTCGGTGCAGATGTTGTCTGTAATTCATGGCTTCTGGTTAGGGTATGTACGTACGGTTACTGTGGGCACAACGTCATCGATGCACTTATTGATGAAGCCGGTGACTGAGGTTGTATACTCTTCAATGCCATTTGATGAATTCAGGAACATATTCCAGTCTCTACTAGCAAAACAGTCCTGTAGAGTAGCATCCACATCATCTGACCACTTCCTTATTAAGTGAGTTACTAGTACGTTCTGCTTTAGTTTTTGCTTGTAAGCAGGAATCAGGAGGATAGAATTATGGTCAGATTCACCAAATGGAGGGCGAGGGAGCGCTTTGTATGCGTCTCCATGTGTGGAGAAAAAGTGATCTAGAGTTTTTTTTACTCTAGAGGTCTCGAGTATATTATCCATGTCGTCGTTCAGCCACGACTCGTGAAACATAAGATATTACAGTTTTTAATGTCCTGTTGGTCGGATAAACTCGAACGAAGCTCACTCAGTTTATTCTCCAGTGATTGCACGTTGGCCAATAGAACGGATGGTAGAGGTCGGTTATACACTCGCTGACAAATTCTCACAAGGCATCCTGATATGCGCCCCCGGTATCTCCTTCTTTCCTTCATGCAAATGACGGGGATTTGGGCCTTGTCCGGGAGTACCATTATATCCTTTGTGTCAAACTCATTATCTTCATCCAATTCGAGGTGAGTAATTGCTTTTATGATATCCAGAAGCTCTTTTTCGTCGTAAGAGACGGTACCATCAAATTATGTACAGAATAAGTTACAAACAATGCAAAAAAACACACAAAATAGCACAATTGGTTAGGCGTCTGTAAAACGGCAGCCATCCCATCCGGCACCATTTTCCCAGACCTGTCTATATCAGGTCACACAGACAGTGCATGTCAGAGCAAAAACAAAGCCATGAGGTCGAAGGAATTGTCCGTAGCGGTCCGGGACAAGTTTGTGTTGAGGCACAGATCTGGGGAAGGGAATCAAAAACTGTCTGTAGCATTAAAGGTCCCCAAGAACACAGTGGCCTCCATCATTCTTAAAATGGAAAAAGTCTGGAACCACCAAGACTTCCTAGAGCTGTCCGCCCTATTAAACTGAGCAATCAGGGGAGAAGGGCATTGGTCAGGGAGGTGACCAAGAACCCAATGCGCATATGGCCAGGCGTTGCTCACACACGGCAGTAGCCCAGGTGAGAGCCCTCCCGGACATCAGCGTGATGAGGTAGGCTATCTTGGAGCGATCTGAGGGGAAGGAGGAAGGAGGGATGAAGCTCGAAGACGAGGGCACACTGAGCTAGGAATGCCTGACAGGTGCTCTGCTCTCCATTGAAGCGTTCTGGAGGAGGTAAGCAGGGCTCCCGAGAAGGTGGACCGATGAGACGGCGCTGCTAGCAGCTGAGTTGCTGAGGAACTGTGGGTTTACCACAGTGGTAGGCGGCCTCCCAGAAAACTTGTAGAATTGCTCCAGCAAACTGTCCAACGCCCGTTCATGGCATTCAGCCAACGTTTGGACCCCCTCCACAAGGCCACGAAGCAATACCTTGTGCGCGATGGTGGCTCCCTGGGGGGAGATGGCGTTACGTATTTGGCCCAGGTCTGCTGGGTAAGTCATGGCCAGTTCATACTATCAGGAATCAAGGTAAGACCCAGATGCAGACCGTGTCGAAGTAACAATGTTTATTACAGGATGGCAGGCAGGCTCATGGTCAGGGCAGGCAGGGGTTGATAATCCAGAGGTGGGGCAAAGGTACAGGACGGCAGGCAGGCTCAGGGTTATGGAAAGGCAGCAGGGTCAGGACAGACAAGGGTCAAAAACCAGTCTAACACAAAAACACTGGTTGGCTTGACAAACAAGCCCCTTGACAAACAGAGAACACAGGTATAAATACACAGGGGATAATGGGGAAGATGGGCGACACCTCGAGGGGGTGGAGACAATCACAAAGACAGATGAAACAGATCAGGGTGTGACAAATGGTCACTCTGACAGAGCTACAGAGGTCCTCTCCGGAGATAGGTGAACCTTCCACAAGGACAACCATCTCTGCAGCACTCCACCAATCCGGCCTTTATGGTAGAGTGGCCAGACCGAAGCCACTCCTCAGTAAAAGGCCTGATTGGGGTTTGCCAAAAGGCACCGAAAGGACTCTCAGTCCATAAGAAACAAGATTCTCTGGTCTGATGAAACCAATATTGAACTCTTGTCTCCACCCCCTTTGGCCTGAATGTCAAGCGTCATGTCTGGAGGAAACCTGGCACCATCCCTACTGTGAAGCATGGTGGTGGAAGAATCATGCTGTGGTGATGTTTTTCAGTGGCAGGGACTGGGAGACTAGTCAGGATCGAAGGAAAGATGAACAGTGCAAAGTACAGAGAGACCCTTGATGAAACCTGCTCAGGACCTCAGACTGTAGCAAAGGTTCACCTTCCAACAGGACAATGACCCTAAGCACACAGCCAAAACAACGCAGGAGTGGCTTCGGGACATGTCTCTGAATGTCCTTGAGCGGCCCAGCCAGAGCCCGAACTTGAACCCGATCAAACATCTCTGGAGAGACCTGAAAATAGATTTGCAGTGACGCTCCCCATCCATCCTGACAGTGCTTGAGAGGATCTGCAGAGAAGAATTGAAGAAACTTTCCAAATACAGGTGTGCAAAGCTTGTAGTGTCACACCCATGATGACTCTATGCTGTAATCGCTGCCAAAGGTTCTTCAACAGTATTTTATTTCTAATAAATGTGCAAACATTTCCAAAAACCTGTTTTTCTTTTTGATTATGGGGTATTGTGTGTAAATTGATGAGAGAAAAAAAACAATTAAATATTTTTAGAGTAAGGCTGTAACGTGACAAAATGTGGAAAACATCAAGGGGTCTGAATACTTTCTGAATGCGCCGTATATAAGTGAATTTGTCCCAATTACTTCTAAAAAGTACTGTTATTTCCACAAAAAATTACAAGTCACCCGATATGGAAGAAAATACCATCAAATTAAAGCTGACAGTCTTAACTTTATCCTCATAGTCATTGTATAGTCTGTTGTACATAGCCAAAACAACAAAACATTTGTCACTGTCCCAAATACTTTTGTAGCTCACTGTATGTAAATTAGTTATTTATTTATTTCATTTTCAACACATTTGCAAAAATTTTGAAAAACACATTTTGTCATTATGGTATATTGTGTGTAGTTGAATATTTATGCCTCTGTAACTTTCTCAATCTTCATTATTCACGATTCATTGAGGATTATCCGTAATCATGGTAGCATCCACATTAATGTAGAAGTTTCTGCAGGAAGTTAGAGGTAGTTTTGCGAGTCAATCCTAACTAGCGTAATCTGGAAAATTTTGAATTACTTGTGTCATGCACAAAGTAGATGTCCTAACTGACTTGCCAAAACTTTAGTTTGTTAACAAGAAATTTGTGAAGTGGTTGAAAAACGAGTTTCAATGACTCCAATCTAAGTGTATGTAAACTTCCGACTTCAACTGTCTATATATATATATTAAATGAAAATACTAATTAATACAGTAATGTGAGATCTGTATGTAAACATTTACATTTGACATTTTAGTCA